>NC_057814.1:322393927-322693927 GCF_018294505.1 Triticum aestivum | reverse complement strand
AAGAGTATGATGATTAAAAGTTGTTGAGAGTTGACAAACATAGTTTTGGTCATCGTTGCAATTAATAACAAGTAATAAAGAAAGAGAGGTTTCACATATAAATATACTATCTTGGACATCTTTTATGATTGTGAGCACTCATTAAAATATGACATGCTAAAGAGTTGATGTTGGACAAGGAAGACAACGTAATGGGTTATGTTTTCTTATATCTGAAATAAAGTATATTGTCATGGATCATCCAACATGTTGAGCTTGCCTTTCCCCTTCATGCTAGCAAAATTCCTTGCACCAAGTAGAGATACTACTTGTGCTTCCGAATACCCTTAAAACCAGTTTTTCCATGAGAGTCCACCATATCTACCTATGGATCGAGTAAGATCCTTCAAGTAAGTTGTCATCGGTGCAAGCAATAAAAATTGCTCTCTAAATATGTATGATTTATTAGTGTGGAGAAAATAAGCTTTATACGATCTTGTGATGTGGAAGAAATAAAAGCGACGGACTGCATAATAAAGGTCCATATCACAAGTGGCAATATAAAGTCACGTTCTTTTACATTAAGATTTCGTGCATCCGACCATGAGAGCGCATGAAAACCTCTGCTTCCCTCTGCGAAGGGCCTATCTTTTACTTTATCTCTTACCCTTATGCAAGAGTCAAGGTGATCCTCACCTTTCCTTTTTACATTTTATCCTTTGGCAAGCACATTGTGTTGGAAAGATCCTGATATATATATCCAGTTGGATGTAAGTTAGCATGAGCTATTATTGTTGACGTTACCCTTGAGGTAAAAGGTTGGGAGGCGAAACTATAAGCCCCTATCTTTCTCTGTGTCCGATTAAAACTCCATAACCACAAGTATTGCGTGAGTGTTAGCAATTGTGAAAGACTAAATGATAGTTGAGTATGTGGACTTGCTGAAAAGCTCTTACATAGACTCTTTCTGATGTTATAATAAATTGCAATTGCTTCAATGAATGAGATTATAGTTTGTTGGTTCTCAATGAGGTTTTTGATTCATACTTGACATTGTGAATAGATTATTAATTGAGCATAAAAAATCATATGATAATATTCATATATGTTGCTGTTATAAGAATGATCATGATGCCCTCATGTCTGTATTTTATTTTATCGACACCTATATCTCTAAACATATGGACATATTTATCGTTATCGGCTTCCGCTTGAGGACAAGCGAGGTCTAAGCTTGGGGGAGTTGATACTCCTTCATGAGAAACTCCTTTATCTTTGCACGTTAAAGTTTTGCAACCTATGATACATGGCAATGCTTTGAGTGTTGAGCTAATTGGTACTGATTAAATAAACTAATACCTCTCTTTAAGCAAGACTACTATGTTGATAACTTTACCCATTAAGATAATGAGGGTGCTTCTATTTATTTGTGTATGTTTCATCAACTAGTCCCACTATTACAGTAATCTCACTCTCTCAATATATGTGCCAACAGGGATGCTCGATTTTGGTGGAATTGCACAAAAACTTTGGGTGCTTCATTGCGTTGACTGCTTCCTTCCTTTCCTGTTTGTCAGTTATCTCGGCTTCCAGTCAAAGGAAATAGTAGTTGATATGCTACCTGATACGTCCATTTTGCATCATGCTTTTATATCAATATTTACTGCATTATGGGCTGTTATTACACATTATGTCACAATACTTATGCCTATTCTATCTTATTTTGCAAGGTTTACCTGAAGAGGGAGAATGGCGGCAGCTGGAATTCTGGGTTGGAAAAGGAGCAAATATTAGAGACCTATTCTGCACAGCTCCAAAAGTCCTGAAACTTCACGGAAGTCATTTTTGGAATTAATAAAAAATACTGAGCGGAGAAACTACCAGAGGGGGGCCACAACCTGGCCATGAGGATGGAAGGCGTGCCCTACCCCCCTGGGCGCGCCCCCTGCCTCGTGGGCCCCCTGGCAAGCCTCCGGTGCCCATCTTCTGCTATATGAAGTCTTTCGTTCGAGAAAAAAAAACATAACCAAGCTTTCGGGAAGAAACTCCGCCGCCATGAGGCGGAACCTTGGCGGAACCAATCTAGGGCTCCGGCAGAGCTGTTCTGCCGGGGAAACTTTCCTCTGGGAGGGGGAAATCATCGCCATCATCATCACCAACGATCCTCTCATCGGGAGGGGCTCAATCTCCATCAACATCTTCACCAGCACCATCTCCTCTCAAACCCTACTTCATCTCTTCTATCCAATCTTTGTCCCAAAGCCTCAGATTGGTACCTGTGGGTTGCTATTAGTGTTGATTACTCCTTGTAGTTGATGCTAGTTGGTTTATTTGGTGGAAGATCATATGTTCAGATCCATTATGCATATTAATACCCCTCTGATTATGAACATGAATATGCTTTGTGAGTAGTTACGTTTGTTCCTGAGGACATGGGAGAAGTCTTGCTGTTAGTAGTCATGTGAATTTGGTATTCGTTCGATATTTTGATGAGATGTATGTTTTCTTTACTCTAGTGGTGTTATGTGAACGTCGACTACATGACACGTCACCATTGTTTGGGCCTAGAGGAAGGCATTGGGAAGTAATAAGTAGATGATGGGTTGCTAGAGTGACAGAAGCTTAAACCCTAGTTTATGCGTTGCTTCGTAAGGGGCTGATTTGGATCCATATGTTTCATGCTATGGTTAGGTTTACCTTAATACTTCTTTTGTAGTTGCGGATGCTTGCAACAGGAGTTAATCATAAGTGGGATGCTTGTACAAGTAAGGACAACACCCAAGCACCGGTCCACCCACGTATCAAATTATCAATGTACCGAACGCGAATCATATGAACGTAAAGAAAACTAGCTTGACGATAATTCCCATGTGTCCTCGGGAGCGTTTTCCTTCATATAAGAAATCATCCAGGCTTGTCCTTTGCTACAAAAAGGATTGGGCCATCTTGCTACACTTTATTTACACTTGTTACTTGCTACCCATTACAAATTACCTTATCACAAAACTATCTGTTACCGATAATTTCAGTGCTTGCAGAGAATACCTTGCTGAAAACCGCTTATCATTTCCTTCTGCTCCTCATTGGGTTCGACATTCTTACTTATCGAAAGGACTACGATAGATCCCCTATACTTGTGGGTCATCACTACCTCACACAGGTTGGTACCGGTCTTTATCCTGATTATTGTGCTTGTAATATGTATTGGTAATTTGATATTGTGCTATTGTTTGCCGATTTCATAAGGGAGTAACTTGGAGCCTGAACTCGCAGGCAAATCATTACATTGGGCGATTTCAGTAGAACTGCACAAAAAGATCAGATGGACAGATACTTATGCTGCTGCTATGTACTCCAAAGTTCACTCAAACAAGCATTGATGTTGACAAGAAGAAGTGCCTATATTCATTTGAGCATCAATCGGCGTCAACCAGTTGTCAAACTCCAAGTATTAGGAGAGTGAACGCCAAAAATATAGTTTGGCGCATAGCCCAGAAAAACGCAGTCCAGTCTTTGGTCCCAACTTGTGCCTTATGGTTATCGACACATATGGTAGCGAACTGTATGGCATGGAGTCTAAAGATTCCAAACAAGTTGGTTGACGCGTATATTCATCTAGAACTTAATCTGTCTGCATGCTAGTTGACCTGCACAAAAAATTTGGGTGGTTCATTTTATCGACCGCCTCCTTTCTTGTCTGCAATGTTGAATTTTGGCGAGCTACAGGACCAAGATGAACCAGTAAACTAGTTGGATGAAAGCAGTGGCCAAGTTGCTCAAACCTCCCACGGCATCGAGGCCACTATCTCGAGGATAAACCTACAAGCAAAGTTCAGATTGTTTGTGCGGCCTCTTATGTACTCGAAAGTTTACCCGTACAAGCATTAATTTTAGCAAGAAGTACCACCGACTGAACACCATTTACCAGTCCGTACCCTAGGTTATTAAAGTTTGTCCATAGATGATATTGGCTGTGATCTCAATCATTTGGATGCGTAAATATACTGAACATGTGTATATCTGAATCTTTTTGTGAATTATCAATGAATATTGTCTTGTGATCTATCAATCATTTGGATGCATAGACATGCTAAACTTGTGTATATATGAATCTTTTGAGTTGTTGATTGTGAATGTTGGCTATGAGTATGAACGTGTCCTATGAACCTAAGTTTGATACGAATGTTTACCTTTTCTGTTGTACTTGTGTGTGAACTTGTTAGTATGTCTACTGTGGGTGTCAACGGCACACCTTCTTCCTGAGAAGACTGCACCTGCTTGTTAGGGTAGCAACGACGCATCAGCTCTTTTTTATCTTTTTGCTCTGTCTTCCCCTTCCCCGCTCAACCCCTGCCGTAATGTTTTCGGCTTCAAAACAAACATAGTACTGCGTTGTTTTTGGGGCTTGATGAAAAATCGAGTGCTGCTTTCTGTAGGTTGGCCCGCCCAACAAATGGGCTGCTGGTCCACCACGGACTGGGAGGCTAAAAATGCAAGTTGTATGGTGCAGAGGCAAGTAAAAAATGCCATCGAGAGCCATCCACTAAAAAAATCCGTCTGATGTGCTTCTTCAGTCGCGCCACCGACCCCCTCTTTAATCCAGTTCGCTCCATTTCCCAACCGGCAGCACAAGACGGAAGTTTATTTCCCCCGCACGCTGTCGGGGGATTGAAGAAGCGCGACATCGAATCCAACACCGGTGATGGCTTGTCCAAGTGATTTTCAGATAAGAAGCTGCATGTTTCAGAGGCAGAGCATTTAAATCAACATGCACTTTTCAAACATGGATAACAGAATGTTGGAAATTTTATTCATGGTAAAAAATGGAACTAACAACAAGTTAACATCATGCTGATCAACATTCATGTATAACACATCTTCATATTATGCAAAGTCAAAAAGATATGCTATTTTCAAAATGGCAAGACAATGTTGAGTGTGCGAAAAAATGGGTAAACTAGGGACGAAATTTTGGCAAGTGTTTGATATTTTTCAACTGCACCAGTTGGAATCGAACCTGGGCAGTACAACTTTTGGGTGAGAGGGCTGCAGCCACTGGGCTAGTGCGGTATATTCGAAAGAATGAAGGCGTCTTCCCTGGTTCCGGTTCTTTCACATCCATGTGCGCTCGCCGTGGCGCCGCTGTATGCCGTTGTCAACATGCTCAACAAATGAGAGGAATCCGGAGAGGACTGTACGTCGAGAGGCTGACAGTGGGGACCCACCAGGTCCAAGCCTTACGAAAAAATGCCTCATTGGAAAAAAAAGCTTCCTCCTAATTGTATATTGACATTGGGGCCCACGGGTTGGTCAACGTAGTCAATAAATGAAATAAATTTCCAACGATGACTATTATCGGGGAGCTTTTTTTAGGGGTATCGGGGATCTTTTTTGTTGTTGTTGTCGCGAGAAAGGGGCATTGGGGATCTAGCTGGTATAATTTTTTTCCAGAGGGTGAACAAGTATCAGCTAGGCCTAGGTTTTGTTTTTCTAACATGTGTAGCCCATGACATACCGAGACAATGGTTTCAACTTATTTTTTGAGGTCCATCATGTACGTACCGGTCTATGGGCCTGCCAGCATAGGTTTTACCGTTTCTTAAAGTTCGGCAACCCAATGTATTTTTTTAATAAAACATAGATCTCTATGCTATTTATCTATATATAAGAATAATAATGTTGTGTCCAATTTATGTTTTCCCTTCTAACCACATTATATATATTTATATTATTACTATTATCGTATATTTAATGGAGACTTATATATACATTATGAAACATCACACATCTTATTAACTTATAAAAGAAAATGTAGGGATGAAAACGGAGCGGAAACGAACGGAACTGAGTGCTACCACATTTGTTTTCATATATTTTTACAGAAGCAAAAACAAATACAGAAACCCCAGAAATGAATACGGAAACAGATACTACCGCAAACAGACATGGAGTCAATACAAAGCAAACACGGAAACAGAAGTGGATGTGGACCAGAACTTAAAAAAAGCCATGAATCATAGAGAAATACACACAAAACACAAACAAATTTAATGAATTGTTAACATGGCTACAATATATATCATTATGTTAGCAACTTAGCGTAGTATTGTAGTAGTATTGGACAATTGCGTATAGGGTCAACCTGAGTACATGTGTGGTAGTAGTTGGGCTCAAATAATCCATTCTACTCATTGTATAATTGTGTGTTGTTTAGTGGTTGGACTACAAAGCAGCCATATGTCTATAATAAAAAATGGAAATTCCATATTAACGGAAACGGAAAGTTCCGTTTCCATGCGCGTTCCACCGAAAACATTGTTTCGTTTTTGTTTCTGTTTCCATTTCGTAAATTTCCGTTTCCGTTTTGACATTTCCTCTTCGTTTCCATTTTTCCTCCAGAAAAAGGGAAAGTTTCCACTCCATTTTCATCCCTAAGTAAATGTTTAACAAAAGTTGGCAAGGAAAATCCTGGTTGTTTTTGACTCATAGGCAAGGAAAATCCTGGTGATTGCGTACAAAAGCTTGCGAAGATTTTAAGGAGCACTGTAATAATAACGCGCTCATTTTTCTTTTGAGCAGTAACTCGCTAATTTTTTAATTTTATATAAAAAAATGTATCGCTCCGGTTTATTTTTTTCATATTAATTGCTCCTTTTAACCTAACATTATATATAGAGCAATCCCAGCTAATTCATGTATTTCAAGAAAGTCAAATGGGATGGGATTTCTTAGAAAATATTAAATGGGCTGAATTGATGCGAAATTATTTGTTCACCCAGCCCAACAAATGGACTATAAATTCTACAAAACATGGGTTAAATATATGCCACATTTTTGCAGGCTAACATGTGGGCCAATAGGTCGAAGCCTACGCAAGGCATTGTCAACTTAGTCAACAAATGGCTCTGACATCCACAACCATTGGATTTATATCCAACGGCCGGCATGCACCTTTAATCTCTCTCCTTCTTCCTCCAGTGTTGCCGGGACCGCCTGCTCCGGCCTCCGGCAGCTAGCGGCTCTGCTTAGCACGCATTGCTGCGAAGTGCTACCCCACCGCCGGCCAGGCTATCCCTCCACCCATCCACGCCTCCTGTTATTCTCCATCGACTGTAGCCGCAGGCCGCACCAGAACTAGTTATAACCCTTGTACTCCTGTCAAACCTGTGACTCCACTACTGCATCTTCCCATCTCCGGGTCGTTCCTGTTCGGGGCCTCGCCGTCGTCCACCGTCTCGCTGCACTCGGCGCGGCGTGGTCAACAAACGAGAGTCATCGGACTGTACGTGGAGAGGCTGACAGCTAGGACCCACGAGGTTCATGGTCACGCACAAGGAAAGTTCCTCCTTATTAAGCTGAAAAAATGTTTCCTCCCCCTGATAGCTGGGACCCACCGGATGTATCTTCAAATGGAAGGAAGTGCCTCCTTGTTATGCGAAAAAACTATTCCTCCCGATGACAGCTGGGACCCGGCAGATTTGGTGGCTGACTTGTGGGCCTACTAAGCTGACACGTACGCAGGGCTTTGTCAACTTAATCAACAAATGATTCTAGCAGCTGGACCATTGGATGTTAATCCAATAGCCGTGCTGCTTCTTCAACCTCTGTTCTTGCTCTTGTCTCCCGTGGGCGGCAGTGCTGCCGCGCACCCGAACCTGTCAAGTTTCCCACTCCTCTCCATTCGCGACTCCACTTCTGCGTCTTCCCCATCTCCGGGTCGTTCCAGTCTGGGGCCTCACCGCCATCCACCGGCCTTGGTGCGCTCGGCACGGTGTGGTCAACGTGGTCAACAAACGCGAGTCATCGGAAGATGACTGTACGTGAGAGGCTGACAGTGGGGATGCACCACGCCCATGGACACATGCAGGCAACTGCATCCTTTTTACCCTGAAAAATAATGCTTTCTCCCCCTGACAGCTAGGACCCACCAGCTACTTCTTCGCACGCAAGGAAGTGCGTCCTTTTTACGGGCAAAAAAACGATTCCCCCCTGAAAGCTGGGACCCAACAGCTATATCTTCGCACGCAAGGAAGTGTGTCCTTATCCTCCCTGAAAGCTGGGACCCACCTGGTCGAAGTGTACCTAGTGTTGTCTGTCTTGTCGCGAACTTGCATGTACATACTGGTCGATCGGTCGGTCTGCAATGATGAACCGTGGCTGAGTAAGTAGCAGCACATGTCATAGTAGAGCCCCCCACGTAGCAGTTCAGGCTGTCCCGTCTAAACCGTGTACACGTACATACAGCCATGATACATCTCCAACGTATCTATAATTTTTTATTATTCCATGGTATTATATTATCTGTTTTGGATGTTTAATGGGCTTTATTATGCACTTCTATATTATTTTTGGGACTAACCTATTAACCGAAGGCCCAGTGCAAATTGCTGTTTTTTTTCCTATTTTAGTGTTTCGCAGAAAAGGAATATCAAACGGAATCCAAACGGAATGAAACCTTCGCGAGGATCGTTTTTGGAACTAACGCAATCCAGGAGACATGGAGTGGACGTCAAGGAAGCAACGAGGCGGCCATGAGGCTGGGAGGTACGCCCAGGGGGGTAGGCACGCCCCCACCCTCGTGGGCCCCTCGTAGCTCCACCGACCTACTTCTTTCGCCTATATATACTCTTATACCCTGATAACATCCAGGAGAGCCACGGAACACTTTTTCCACCGCCTCAACCTTCTGTACCCGTAAGATCCCATCTTGGGGCCTTTTCCGGCGCTCCGCCGGAGGGGGAATCGATCACGGAGGGCTTCTACATCAACGCCATATCCTCTCCGATGATGTGTGAGTAGTTTACCACAGACCCTCGGGTCCATAGTTATTATCTAGCTGGCTTCTTCTCTCTCTTTGGATCTCAATACAAAGTTCTCCTCGATTCTCTTGGAGGTCTATTCGATGTAATTCTTTTTGCGGTGTGTTTGCCGAGATCCGATGAATTGTTGGTTTATGATCAAGATTATCTATGAAGAATATTTGATTCTTCTCTGAATTCTTATATGCATGATTTAATATCTTTGCATGTCTCTTCGAATTATCGGTTTAGTTTGGCCTACTAGATTGATCTTTCTTGCAATGGGAGAAGTGCTTAGCTTTGGGTTCAATCTTGTGGTGTCCTTTTCCAGTGAGAGCAGGGGCAGCAAGGCACGTATTGTATTGTTGCCATCGAGTATAAAAAGATGGGGTTTATATCATATTGCTTGAGTTTATCCCTCTACATCATGTCATCTTGCCTAATGCGCTACTCTGTTCCTATGAACTTAATACTATAGATGCATGCTGGATAGCGGTCGATGTGTGGAGTAATAGTAGTAGATGCAGAATCGTTCCGGTCTACTTGTCACGGACGTGATGCCTATATACATGATCATGCCTAGATATTCTCATAATTATGCGTTGTTCTATCAATTGCTCGACAGTAATTTGTTCACCCACCGTAAAATATGCTATCTTGAGAGAAGCCACTAGTGAAACCTATGGCCCCCGGGTCTATTTTCCATCATATTAATCTCCCATCAACTAGCTATTTCTGTCGCCGTTTATTTTGCAATCTTTACTTTCAATCTATACAACAAAAATACCAAAAATATTTATCTTATTATCTTTATCAGGTCTCACTTTTGCAAGTGGCCGTGAAGGGATTGACAACCCCTTTATCGCGTTGGTTGCAAGGTTCTTAATTGTTTGTGCAGGTACGAGGGATTTGCGTGTAGTCTCCTACTAGATTGATACCTTGGTTCTCAAAAACTGAGGGAAATACTTACGCTACTTTGCTGCATCGCCCTTTCCTCTTCAAGGGAAAACCAACGCATGCTCAAGAGGTAGCAAGAAGGATTTCTGGCGCTATTGCCAGGGATGTTTACGCCAAGTCAAGTCAAGATTTGATCTCCCGCCAACGTGCGGATTCTGGCGCCGTTGCCGGGGAGATCTACGCACAAGTCAAGACATACCAAGTACCGATCACAAACTCTTATCCCTCGCATTACATTATTTTCCATTTGCCTCTCGTTTTCCTCTCCCCACTTCACCTTTGCCTTGTCTTCGCCCTTCTTTTGTTCGATCTTTTGTTTGCTTGTGTTACCATGTGCCCTCCCTTTGCTTGCATCTTCGCTTGCTAAAAGTTTATGGATCCTCATCGACTTGCTAATCTTTTTAAGAGATCCAATTATGATGAACCAATTGCTAGTGATTTGTGTGCACTAGATTATATTTATGGAGTTTTGCTTGAAATCCGTGAATCTGGAAATTGTGATGAAGTGCTTTATGAAGTGATTCACGATAGATCTTTGAATAAAAAGCATGATTGCAATGATGTCATTATAAATTCTATTAGTGGCAATTGTGCTAATAATATGCAAAACCCTAAGCTTGGGGATGCTAATTTTGCTATGTCTACTAGTTGCAATGATCATGATTGGGGTGATTCTTCTTATGATCTTGAAAATTTATTTAAGCCCCATGATGAATCTGAGATTGATAATAGTGTTTGCAATAATATTGAAAGTGGGTTTGGAAGAGTGTCAACTTTGGATCCCACATATTTGGAGAATGTTCAATCTTATGGTATTTTTGATAAAAGTGGGTTTGGAGAGGCCATGACTTTAGTTAATGATAATCCCACTATTTTGGAAGAGTGTCAACTTCGCATGCATGTGGATCGTGTTGAGAATATGTTATGTGATAGATATTTTGTTGAATTTGCATATGATCCTAAATGTAATTATTATGAGAGAGGAAAATATGGTTGTAGAAATTTTTATCTTACTAAATTACCTCTCATCATGCTGAGATTGCTATCGTTTCTTTATTCTTCCTTGCATATGCTAATTTTTGCTTGCTATGATAATTTGTTTGCTTATAAAATGCCTATGCATAGGAAGTATGTTAGAATTAGATGTGTTTATCACATGTTCTATGATGCTTTCTTTGTGCTTTAATTCCTGTCTTTGATGTGAGCATCATTAAAATTATCAATGCCTAGCTAGGGGCGTTAAACGATAGCGCTTGTTGGGAGGCAACCCAATTTTATTTTTGTTCCTGTTTAGTAATAAATAATTCATCTAGCCTCTGGTTAGATGTGGTTTTATGTTTTAATTAGTGTTTGTGCCAAGTGAGACCTATAGGATCTTCTTGGGTGATAATTATTTGATCTTGCTGAAAAAAACAGAAACTTTCCGCTCACAAAAACAATTGTTAGAAATCACCAGAAAGTGATAAAATACTTATTCCAATTGAAGTAGATCAATAATAAAATTATCTAGGGCTTCCTATTTTGGAAGATTTTTATGAGTTCATAAGTTTGCGTTTGATACAGATTACTACAGACTGTTCTGTTTTTGACAGATTCTGTTTTTCTTGTGTTGTTTGCTCATTTTGATGAATCTATGGCTAGTATCGGGGGTATGAACCATAGAGAAGTTGGAATACAGTAGGTTTAACACCAATAGAAATAAAGAATGATTTCATTACATTACCTTAATGTGGTGGTTTGTTTTGTTACACTAACAGAGCTGATGAGATTTTCTGTTGAGTTTTGTGTTGTGAAGTTTTCAAGTTTTGGGTAAAGATTTGATGGATTATGGAATAAGGAGTGGCAAGAGCCTAATCTTGGGGATGGCCAAGGCACCCCAAGGTAAAATTCAAGGACAACCAAAAGCCTGAGCTTGGGGATGCCCAGGAAGGCATCCCTCTTTCGTCTTCGTCTATTGGTAACTTTACTTGAGGCTATATTGTTACTCACCACATGACATGTGTTTTGCTTGGAGCGTCTTGTATTATTTGAGTCTTTGCTTTTTAGTTTACCACAATCATCCTTGCTGTACACACCTTTTGGAGAGACACACATGAATCAGAATTTATTAGAATACTCTATGTGCTTCACTTATATCTTTTGAGCTAGATAATTTTGCTCTAGTGCTTCGCTTATATCTTTTAGAGCACGGTGGTGGTTTTATTTTATAGAAATTATTGATCTCTCATGCTTAACTTATATTATTTTGAGAGTCCTTTAGAACAGCATGGTAGTTTGCTTTGGCTATAAAATTAGTCCTAATATGATAGGCATCCAGGATGGGTATAATAAAAACTTCCATATAAAGCGCATTGAAAACTATGAGAAGTTTGATACTTGATGATTGTTTTGAGATATGAAGATGGTGATATTATAGTTGTGCTAGTTGAGTAATTGTGAATTTGAGAAATACTTATGTTGAAGTTTGCAAGTCCCGTAGCATGCATGTATGGTAACCATTGTGTGAAAAATTTGAAACATGAGGTGTTCTTTGATTGTCATCCTTATGAGTGGCGGTCGGGGACGAGCGATGGTCTTTTCCTACCAATCTATCCCCCTAGGAGCATGCGCGTAATGCTTGGTTTTTGATGACTTGTAGATTTTTGCGCACTCCCACCTTTCCATCATTGCTAGCCTCTTCGGTACCGTGCATTGCCCCTTCTCACCTTGAGAGTTGGTGCAAACTTCGGCGGTGCATCCAAACTCCGTGATATGATACGCTCTATCACACATAAACCTCCTTATATCTTCCTCAAAACAGCCACCATACCTACCTATTATGACATTTCCATAGCCATTCCGAGATATATTGCCATGCAACTTTCCACCGTTTCATTTATTATGACACGCTTCATCATTGTCATATGGCCTTGCATGATCATGTAGTTGACATGTATTTGTGGCAAGGCCACCATGCATAATTTTTCATAAATGTCACTCTTGTTTCATTGCCCATCCCGGTACACCGCCGGAGGCACTCATATAGAGTCATATTTTGTTCTAGTATCGAGTTGTAATCATTGAGTTGTAAATAAAAAGTGTGATGGTCATCATTAATAGAGTATTGTCCCATGAAAAAAAAGGAAAGGCCAAATAAAAAAGAAAAAAGGGAAAGGCCAAAAAAAGAAGGGACAATGCTACTATCCTTTTTCCACACTTGTGCTTGAAAGTAGCACCATGATCTTTATGATAGAGAGTCTCTTATTTTGTCACTTTCATATACTAGTGGGAATTTTTCATTATAGAACTGGGCTTGTATATTCCAACAATGGGCTTCCTCAAATGCCCTAGGTATTCGTGAGCAAGCAAGTTGCATGCACACCCACTTAGTTTCTTTTGTTGAGCTTTCATACATTTATAGCTCTAGTGCATCCATTGCATGGCAATCCCTACTCCTTGCATTGACATCAATTGATGGGCATCTCCCTAGCCCGTTGATTAGCCGCATCAATGTGAGACTTTCTCCTTTTCTGTCTTCTCCACACAACCCCCATCATTTTTCTATTCCACCCATAGAGCTATGTCCATGGCTCACGCTCATGTATTGCGTGAAAGTTGAAAAAGTTTGAGAAATACTAAAGTATGAAACAATTGCTTGGCTTGTCATCGGGGTTGTGCATGATGAGAGCATTTTTGTGTGACGAAAATGAAGCATGGCCAAACTATATGATTTTGTAGGGATGAGCTTTCTTTGGCTATGTTATTTTGAGAAGACATATGTAACGCCCACGATGCGGCTATATCTCTCACGTGTCGAGGCACGACTTAGAGGCATAACCGAATTGTAGGTTTTGTCGCAAGAAGGGTCATCTTCACACAATCCCATGTAATGAAAAAGAATGGGATAAAGAGATTTGGCTTACAATCGCCACTTCACACAATACATTAATAAATTCATACATCATCCAAAATACACACATAGTCCGACTACGGACAACCAAATGAAAAGAAGATAACCCAACTGCTAGATCCCCGATCGTCCCAACTGGGCTCCACTACTGATCAACCAGAAATGAAACATAGTAACGAACAAGGTCCTCGTCAAACTCCCACTTGAGTTCGGTAGCATCACCTGCACTGGTATCATCGGCACATGCAACTGTTTTGGTAGAATCTGTGAGTCACGAGGAATCAGCAATCTCACACCCGCGAGATCAAGACTATTTAAGCTTATGGGAAGGATGGGGTAATGAGGTGGAGCTGCAGCAAGCACTAAGCAAATATGGTGGCTAACATACGCAAATAAGAGCGAGAAGAGAAGCAACGCAACGGTCGAGAAGCTAGAAGTGATCCTGAAAGTACTTACGTTCATACATAACCCAAACCGTGTTCACTTCCCGGACTCCGCCGAAAAGAGACCATCACGGCTACACACGCAGTTGATGTATTTTAATTAAGTCAAGTGTCAAGTTATCTACAACCGGATATTAACAAATTCCCATCTGCCACATAACCGCGGGCACGGCTCTCGAAAGTTTATACCCTGCAAGGGTGTCCCAACTTAGCCCATCACAAGCTCTCACGGTCAACAAAGGATATTCCTTCTCCTGGGAAGACCCGATCAGTCTCGGAATCCCGGTTAGAAGACATTTCGACAATGGTAAAACAAGACCAGCAAAGCCGCCCGATGTGTTGACAATCCCGATAGTAGTCGCACGTATCTCGTTCTCAGGACACACCGGATAGGTCAAGCTACGAGTAAAACCAGTCCTCAAGTTGCCCCGAGGTGGCCCCGCAGGCTGCCCGGTTCAGACCAACACTTAGAGAAGCACTGGCCCGGGGGGTTAAAATAAAGATGACCCTCGGGTTGGCCGACCCAAGGGAAGGGTAATAGGTTGTTAGGAAAATGTAAAACCCAGGTTGGGCCTTGCTGGAGGAGTTTTATTCAAAGCAAACTGTCAAGGGGTTCCCATAACATCCAACCGCGTAAGGAACGCAAATCAAGGAACATAACAGCGGTATGACGGAAACTAGGGCGGCAAGAGTGGAACAAAACACTAGGCATAAGGCCGAGCCTTCCACCCTTTACCAAGTATATAGGTGCATTAATTAAATAAGAGATATTGTGATATCCCAACATATCCATGTTCCAACATGGAACAAACTTCGTCTTCACCTGCAACTAGCAACGCTATAAGAGGGGCTGAGCAAAAGCGGTAACATAGCCAAACAACGGTTTGCTAGGAAAGGTGGGTTAGAGGCTTGACATGGCAATATGGGAGGCATGATATAGCAAGTGGTAGGTAGCGCGGCATAGCAATAGAGCGAACAACTAGCAAGCAAAGATAGAAGTGATTTCGAGGGTATGGTCATCTTGCCTGAGATCCCGCAAGGAAGAAGAACGAGTCCATGAAGTAGACGAACCAACGTAGTCGAACGGATCCTCACAATCGCAACGTTACCGGAACTACCAAGGAGAAGCACAATCGGAAAGAAGCAAACATCATGGTAAACAACCATCACATAAACATGGCATGATGCACAATCAAGTATGATGCATGTCCGGTTTAATGATTCATGGCATGGCAAATGCAACAAACAACACTACAAATTAAGTGGAGCTCAATATGCAACGAGTTGCATATTAACGAAACACCACATCAAATATTTAGTTCTCTCTCTTTTATGTACTCAACAATATTAAATGTTGATTAACATGGCAAGAGGTGAAGCATAAGTAAACTAACTATTTAGGCAAGTTAAAATGAGGCCGGAACTAACAAACAACAATTCCGGAAAATCCCCATATGCATATTTGGTATTGTTCTGCCCTATACACATTTTAGAGTTATTAAACATGCAAAGTAATGGCACCATGTTAAACTATGCATTTTCTACCCCATTTACATATAAAGAACATTTAAATCCGAGCTACGGTTATTTAGTTATGAAATAAACCATTTTAACATGGCAAGATGTAAATTAATGCAAACAGCAATTTTAAATATTTTTAACAGGGATGAAAGTGGCATATTATGAAACTAGACAAAATTCTAAGCACTTTTCATATTTAAATCATTTTAATCCGATGCACCATTTGTGAGTTATTAAATGCATGATCTAGAGGGACTTTTCTGTAAAACTGGCAGTCTCTGGATAATACACAAATTCGCAGACGCTGGAAAAAATGTCTTCTGGGCCGAATCTGGCTTGGCCAACAGGAGCAGGGGCGCTGGAGGCTCACCATGGGCTCTTGGCCCGGTCGGTGGAGGAGGTAGCAGGCCAGTTGAGGAGCTGGAGCAGGCTGGGCCTTGGCCAGCGAGGCAGAGAGGCGCTCACGAGGCTCGCGCGGTCAACGGGGCGAGCGGCTGTATCCAGGCGAGCGAAGCAGAGGATGCATCGGCGCTGACAGCAGGTCGACGCCGCGGGGGCGTCCGGTAGCGGCGGCGCTTGGCGACAGGAGGCGGGCTTGGCAGGGGCGCGGCGGCTGCTCAATCCGGCGAGGACGGGCGAAGGGGCGCCGGATCCGGGCGACAGCAGGAGGTGGCTCCTGTGTGTTCTGGCGACGGGGTTCTCCGAAGATGGCGACCGAAAGCGGGGGAGGTGGAGCAGAGGCAAGCCGGCGGCGTCGGGATCCTCTTGGCGGCCTTGGCGTTCGTCCAAGGAGGTCCCTTGTCCAAAGGAAACGAGCAGAGGGATGAGCAGAGGGAGAGGAAAACAGAGAGGGAAAGGAAGGAGAAAGGGAACGGACAAGGACCTGGCTGGGCAGCTCCGGCGACGGGATCCTGGTGGCTTCGGCCGCTTCGCTTCCGTTCACGCGGGAGCGTGCGAGCAGAGGCAGGGCAGAGGAAGGCGAGGGACGACAAGGCAGCGGCCTGGTGGTGTCGGGATCGATGGAGGTGAATCGGGAGGAGAGGTGGAGGCTACCATATGGGTGGATGGGGAAAACGAGGTTGATCTCGCTGCTGGCAGCGGGACGGGACTGATGGGACAAGCTCCCTAGGATCTAGGGCTGTCCACTATATATAGCAACTAGGTTTTTGGCTAGGGACTAATCTGGCCCTTCGATCGTAATCGAATGGCCGAGTAAAGTAGGTTAGGTGGTCACGGTCAAGAGGGAAGCAAAAACCCAATTGGTCTGGAACGGTCAATGAAGGCAAGGGGAATGCGGCAACTACGAGCAACTACAAGTTTTATGAAAACATGCGGATGCAATGCAATGATGAATGCAACACACAAATAAATACACACAACAATAACGAAAAATATGGAAGCCGTCTGGAGCATCGGTCTCGGGGCGTTACAACACTGCACCACTACAAGAGGATCTCGTCCCGAGATCTAGGGATGGCACCAGAGAGAAACGGAAGAGGAAGAGGTAAAACAAAGTTGCTTCTTCGACAAACGAGTGAAACCATGAACCTTGAGAGGTTGAACAAATTGAAAGAAGAATACAATGGAGATGAACGAGATTGTGAACACTGTTAGATAAGAGGAACATGGAATACGACGTGAACCAAGAGGTTAAGTGACAAGATAGATATTGAAACCACTCCGGTTAAAACAAGATAGAGAAGGAATAAGGATGATAAAATTTGGACATCACTCCGACTGTAAATGGAAGGAATTGAACATGAATTTGACAAGATGAGGGGATACTTGACGAAATCAACAACACACTGCCTCCGGAACTATTAAAGGAATGGCACAAGGGGTAAGAAAGATTTCAGACAGCACTCTGGTTGAGAAGAGATGCAAGACTTGATAAGATGAAAAGAACTTGAGCAGATGACACAACACTCCTGCTAAACGGATAAGCAATAAAAGAACATGATCTTGACAAAACAAGATGATGGGTCGAAGAGAGCAACATCACAATGCCTCCGGAAGAAATGAAAGAGTGGAATGAAAAGAACGTAGAAGACAACATCTTCTACCTCAAATGAATTTGATATAGCATCCTTGCAAGAAGGTTAGAACGGAATTGTTGGAAAACCAACAACGAAAAGAATAAGCTTGTAGTGGGCTTATGGAAACACTTTCTCAAAATTATGAGGTGAGCTTCTGCCACCAACGGAAACAAATGATTGGATTGATATCAACAAGGAGACGAGAAACTTATTTCACCGGGAGGACAAATAAAGAACTTGGGTCATTTATATTAACCATAAATAACAATAATCCTTAGGGAAAGCTTTAGGTGAAATATAACCCAAGATAACTCCAATGAAGAGATTGATGGATTTAAAATACCTCATTCTTGACAACATGTGAATCATGAAGCATGAAGGGAAATTGTCAAGAATGACATAACACCACCTCAAAAGATAAGGTAGAAAGAATTGCACTTCGGAATGCAAGATGAAGAATGCTTGAGCTCCTCCAACAAAATCTTGATGAACACTTAAAAATGAATTAACTCTTTAACGAACCACGATGTAGAGCCTCCATTAAGAATTCCGGTAATAAAAGGATGATAAAAGAAGGAGAAGTTGAAAGAACAGGATGAATCCTTGCAATGATTTAGATGGATCTTCGCCACGAGTTAACTGAGAGAGCTTGCAACTCCGGAAACAAAAGATGAAGCATCTCGAACCGAGAATGTGATATGATGAACAATCTGGAAAGAAGAAACTAGATCACTTGGATGAAACAATAATAAGAATTACGTTATGCGTATCCTTCACCAATTTAAATTGATGACAAGTAACGGATTTGGCATACTACTTATTCTCGTAGAAAGGATTAAGAGAGTTATAGCGTGAACTTGAGAAAAGTCTTGAACGATCCGCCGGTAGGATTGGAAAGAACGAATGAATTGATATGATAAAGATGAGAGGAATCTTGAAAAAAACGAACAAAGAAAAGATAGCGAAACACCGGGAAGAATTAGAAACGAATGAAAATACTTGAGGGAATTTGATACAATAGAACAAAGAGATCACGAGCTAATTAGAGAATACTTGAATGATGCACCAGTAAGATTTGGAGAACGAGAGCTGAAAGCTGGAATGAATAATTTTGAGATGATGGGCTCCGGAGAATCAAACTGAAAGGACTCCTGAATTGCTCCGGAAGGGTGAAAAGAATTCTCACAATCAAAACAATTATGAGGATGGCACGAAGTTAGAACCATGAATCTTCAAAAGAGCGAACAAGATTTAGAGGAAAACTCTTCTTCAGACTTCAAAAGCTGAGAATGACGACGAGAAACACCACCATGAATTGTTGAGATACTCCGGGATGAAAAATTAGAAAGGTTGGACCAATGATGAAAATAATTTGAAAGCGATCTTGGAGAAGGAATATGACTGATGATACTTCATTCTTACGTCAAACTTCGAAAAGAATTTGGGAATAGCTCCGGGAAAATTAGAAGAGTCTGGTAAGATCCTAGGAAAAGACCTGTGGGATAGGGCCCACTGAAAAGGAAACACCGTTGAACAATTTAAAAGAGAGATTGCGCCGGTTGAATTAAATGGCTTGAATAAGGTAACAACCTCGAAGTAGCTTGAACAGATCTAGAATAGAAGCACGAATCTTCTGAGATATCTTCAGCACACCGGAACAAATGGAAAGCGAGAGGTGGATGATTAAGAGATACACCGGCATACGAAAGCACTTGAAACGAGGAAGGGGATAAGATCAACACCTATAGCTTGAAATTGAATCCACCGGAAAAGAATACGAGAATGAAGAATGATAAAATTGAAACTTCCTAAGCATCTTCGTGAGAAATCACTAGATAAGAACGTTGAAGGAAAAGGATGGAGAGACTTCCCATCAATAAAAGGATACTTGATTAAGAAATCTGAGTCCTTGAAGAAAATGGTGGGAGGGTGGGAAAACAAAGGCAACTTGGGTCGGATGAAACGAACACCGTTGAGAAAAAGCTTAGAATTGATCTTGCGAATGTTGGAATGATAGGATTTACTTGAAGAGAAGCACGCCGGGTGGAAAAGAATTGACATGACAATCACGATGATCAAGAAGGATTAGCACTCCCATAGAAATATGAGAACACCGCTTAGGAAAGGTATGGAATCAACACTTGACATCGAAGCAACTCGAATACCACAAACCAAAACAAAATCAAAGGATTTGGCTTACAGAATAAGCCGGAAACAAACATATGATAGATAACATATCGTATCATGTGTGTGTTGGACAGATATCCTACGAGATACTTGAATTCCCACTTACAAACTCCCCAAACTTTCTGGTTATGCAATCTGGTGTTGGGGATACAGGGGACGGAATATATCTCACCCAAACTAACAATCCCTAGATCCAGCTGTATCCATCCGTCAACACATAACCAAGAAAACTCCAGAAATCGTGTACCTCAACCTTCGAAAAGCATCCACTATACGAGTTATGGCAATACTCCCGAACTCCCGCCCCAGTACTGGGTGGCGTCGAGGTGATCTCACCAACAAACTGCATAAAAGAGATTTTTGATGTCGGCGAAACTCAGGTATTCCAGAACTGCAACGATAAAATTGTGACAACAACACCTCGGAGCTCAACTCCCCGGGACACTGCCACAACCCCTAAATGTCAGGAGGCACCAAGAACAATGTTCTCGTCACAAGACTATCGGAAAGATTCCAAGATACCCGCGTTATCCTAAAAAAATATTTCGTGAAATTTGAGGAGAGGGAAGTCAAAACTTCTACGTCAGGAGACCTCACCAGAGCGACGAAGGGACTAAGGAGTAAAAAGAATCCTACTCTCCGATATATATAATCCTAAGACTCAATTTTTTTTATTCTAGACTCAACGACGTCAGCGATTCGATCAAGCAGGGGGCTCCTAAGTCGGGGATGGCTCTGATTACCAACTTGTAACGCCCACGATGCGGCTATATCTCTCACGTGTCGAGGCACGACTTAGAGGCATAACCGCATTGTAAGTTTTGTCGCAAGAAGGGTCATCTTCACACAATCTCACGTAATGAACAAGAATGGGATAAAGAGAGTTGGCTTACAATCGCCACTTCACACAATACATTAATAAATTCATACATCATCCAAAATACACACATAGTCTGACTACGGACAACCAAATGAAAAGAAGATAACCCAACTGCTAGATCCCCGATCGTCCCAACTGGGCTCCACTACTGATCAACCGGAAACGAAACATAGTAAAGACCAAGGTCCTCGTCAAACTCCCACTTGAGTTCGGTAGCATCACCTGCACTGGTATCATCGGCACCTGCAACTGTTTTGGTAGAATCTTTGAGTCACGAGGACTCAGCAATCTCACACCCGCGAGATCAACACTATTTAAGCTTATGGGAAGGATGGGGTAATGAGGTGGAGTTGCAGCAAGCACTAAGCAAATATGGTGGCTAACATACGCAAATAAGAGCGAGAAGAGAAGCAACGCAGCGGTCGAGAAGCTAGAAGTGATCAAGAAGTGATCCTGAAAGTACTTACGTTCATACATAACCCAAACCGTGTTCACTTCCCGGACTCCGCCGAAAAGAGACCATCACGGCTACACACGCGGTTGATGTATTTTAATTAAGTCAAGTGTCAAGTTATCTACAACCGGATATTAACAAATTCCCATCTGCCACATAACCGTGGGCACGGCTCTCGAAAGTTTATATCCTGCAGGGGTGTCCCAACTTAGCCCATCACAAGCTCTCATGGTCAACGAAGGATATTCCTTCTCCCGGGAAGACCCGATCAGTCTCGGAATCCCGGTTACAAGACATTTCGACAATGGTAAAACAAGACCAGCGAAGCCGCCCGATGTGTCGACAATCCCGATAGGAGTCGCACGTATCTCGTTCTCAGGACACACCGGATAGGTCAAGCTACGAGTAAAACCAGTCCTCAAGTTGCCCCGAGGTGGCCCCGCAGGCTGCCCAGTTCGGACCAACACTTAGAGAAGCACTAGCCCGGGGGGGTTAAAATAAAGATGACCCTCGGGTTGGCCGACCCAAGGGAAGGGGAATAGGTTGTTAGGCAAATGTAAAACCCAGGTTGGGCCTTGCTGGAGGAGTTTTATTCAAAGCGAACTGCCAAGGGGTTCCCATAACACCGAACCGCGTAAGGAACGCAAAATCAAGGAACATAACACCGGTATGACGGAAACTAGGGCGGCAAGAGTCACTACAAAAAAAAGACACATCCGTGACATTTTGGGCCGAACGAAATTTTTTTATGTCATACACATGACACTTCTGTGACGATAATTGTGACAAAACCCGGTATCATCATAGATGTGGTGGGCTCCTACTTCTATGACAAAAAATCATGACAGAAAATTGGATTTTCATCCTGGGCGGGCCGGAGACGCAGCTGCATGACATTCTTTGGGCCATCCATGACGAAAAAACCGTGGTAGAAGCGAGGGCGAGGAAAATTTCGGGGAGTTCCCGGTTACGGTGGGTGGTCGGGGGCCGAGTGATGCGCGTTTCTCTCGTACACGTATGCGCGTGTGTGCGAGGCGTTGGCTCTAACTGAACCTGAGCGAGGCGTTGGGCTCTAACTGAACCCGAGTGATTGCACTGCAGGCTACGCGTTACTGAACCCGAGCGATCGATCGATTGCTGTTAACTGAACCCGATCGAGCGATTCCTTCGCTACTGCTGCTAACTGAAGCAGATCGATGCTGCCTCTGGATGAACAGTGAGCGTTGCTGGGGGGTTTGGATGAACAGTTCCCGGTGGGGGTGGATGAACAGGACCCCGTGGTGTTGCCTCTGGATGAACATGACCCCGATCGATCGAGCCGGTTGGGGCTGGCTGAACAGGTCCCCGTGGAGGGCAGGATGAACAGGACCACCCCGTGGAGGGCAGAGTGAACAGTAGACGGTGGAGGGCTGGATGAACAGTAGCCCGTGGAGGGGTGGTTGAACAGGAGCCCGTGGAGAGGGCTGGTTGAACAGTAGCTGGTGGTGGAGGCTGGATGAACAGGAGCCCGTGGATGAACAGTCGCAGGTGGAGGCTGGAGGAGGTCGACGGTGGATGAACAGTAGCTCGTGGAGGCTGGAGGGGGTCGATGGTGGAGATGAACAGTGTCCCGTGGAGTCCCGTTTTGCGGTACGCCACACCCCTCCCAATGAACAGGACCCCCGTTTCGACCGTAGCGCTCCAACACAAGTCCGTTTCCTCTGTTTTGCGGTACGCCACACCCCTCCTGATCAACAGGACCCCCGTTTCGACCGTAGGAGGTCCATTTCCTCTGTTTTGCGGTATGCCAGACCCCTCCCGATGAACAGGATCCCGTTTCAAACGTGGACGGTCGAACACAAGGCCGTTTCCTCCGTTCTGCGGTACGTCAGGCCTCGTTTCCATCGGCTGTTCCGTCCAAGCCCTCCCGATGAACACGACGACGCATTCCGTTCCGACCCAGCCGGTTGGCTCCCCATGAACACGACGACGACGCTGTTTCTCCGTTCTGACCCAGCCATGTACACGAGCCCTGGCCGTACGTATGCGCGAGTAGGCGTTCGAGACCCTGCCCGTATGTACGTACGTGGCCGTATTTTCTTTCTTGCACACTGGCCGCTGTACGTACGTGTACATGCTATGGGCGCGCCTCTACTACGACACGTGCGCGCCTCTACATTGACCAGTATGTACGTACACGTTCGCGACCAGAATGACAATGCTACGTACGCTTCGACCAGGTGGGTCCTGACTGTCAGGCACTTCCTTGCCTGCGAAGATGTAGCTGGTGGGTCCCAGCAGTCAGGGGGCGAATCCTTTTTTTTCCCAGACGCACTTCCTTGTGTGCGAAGATGTAGCTGGTGGGTCCCCGCAGTCAGGGGGAAACGTTTTTTTCATGAAATACGGTGGCCCGTCCGGTTGGTCCCCGCTGTCAGGTGGAGGAATAATTATTTTCCGCGTAATAAGGAGGCACTTCCTTGCTGCGGCGGTGGACCCAGCTGTCAGCCTCTCCATGTACAGTCCACGTCCGATGGAAGCCGTTCCTTGACCACGTTGACCACGCCGCACCGAGAGCACCAGGGTAGTGGACGAAGGCGATGCCTAGGAAGACGATGACGCGGAGCCGGGGAAGACGCGGCAATGGAAGCCCGCGCGGAGAGGAGTACGAGAGTTCACTAGTTCGGCTGCGGTGTGAGGCTGCCGCCGCCGCAGGGCCTGGCCAGCGGTGGGAATAGTAGGGGCGGTGAGTTCTCCGCGGCAGCACAGCCGGCCACGGGAGGCAGGAGCATGCGGCACGACCGGCGCTGCTTTGGGCGGCTGGAGCAACAAGACCAGAGGTTGAAGAAGCACTACGGCCGTTGGATGGACATCATACGGCCACTGGAGCTAGAATCGTGCATATTGACTAAGTTGACAAAGCCCTCTGTCCCCGTCAACTTAGTAGGCCCACAAGTCAGCCTGCCACTATACTGGGTCCCAGCTAGCAGGGGGGGTATTCATTTTTTTGTGTGTAATAAGGATGCACTTCCATGCATGCGACGATATAGCTGGTGGGTTTGAGCTGTCAGCGGCGGTAACGTTTTTTTCGCGAAATACAGAGGCCCTTTCGGTGGGTCCCAGATGTCAGGTGGAGGAATCATTATTTTGCGCGTAATAAGGAGGCATTTCCTTGCGTGCGGCCGTGGACCCAGCTGTCAGCCTCTCCACGTACAGTCCACTTCAGATGCATGTCGGTCGTTGACCACATTGACCAGGCCGCGCCGGGAGCACCAGGGCGGTGGACGACGGCGAGGCCTAGGAAGGGAACGACACGGAGGCAGGGAAGACTCAGCAGTTGTTTCCCACGCGGAGGGGAGTACGACTATACGAGGGTTTACTGGTTCGTCTGCCGTCGCCAGAGAATAACAACAGGTGTTGGTGAGTAGAGGGATGGCTAGGCCAGCGATGGGAGTACGGTGGGGCGGTGAAGCCTGTGCGGCAGCACAGCCGGCCGCGGGGAGGAGGGAGCAGGCAGTCCCGCTGGCGCTTGTTTGAGTGGCTGGAGCAGGAAGAGCAGAGATTGAAGAAGCACGACGGCCGTTGGATGGACATCCAACAGTCACTGCTTGTGCGTCAACCTTTTTTTAGGAAAGCCTCAAATCTGTGGAAAAAATAGCATACAACCCATCTGCCATTATTTCTAATAATTTACAGCCCATTTGCTAATTCTGAAGGTTTTTTTGGAGCCCATATTCTTTTTGTTAGCATTACAGCCCATATTGTGCCCACGGTTAAAAAATTATATGAAATGTTGCATATTTCGGTGCGGTCCAAACTGTTTTTAATCCCAAAATTTCGAGTCACATTCAAACTGATTTTAAAAATAAATGTATATCAATATAAAATCCAACAAATTGTCCACGCAAAAAAATTAATGCAATTTAAAATCTTGAAATGAAAAAAAGAAATTTGAAAGTAATTGTCGGTTTGATGTGTTTTAAAAATGTACGGCCCATTTCTCATTACTGATAGGCCATTTTCTCGTCAAGCCGAATGAAGCTCTCCTCGTCTTGAAAGATTTGTAGCCCAATAGGCCTGACAAAGCGACTTACTTGGCAAATCACAAAAAAACTGGGCTAGCCATTTTCAGAAAGAAAAAAAAACTACTGGGCTGGTTTGTGGTAAACATAAAAGAGAAGGCTGTCTAGACATGCCAGAGTGCCCCGCACAGCCCAGTTGACACCCTGCTTCCATCTCAAAAACAAATTAGATAAATGCCACAACAAATATGGCGATTCATCAAAATGCCACTGCAATTTCCAAACTTTGAAAAATGCCACTGCAATTTTTGCAAACTTTGGAAAACGCCACTGCAATTTGCAAACTTTGAAAAACGCCACTTCAGACTTCGAAAAATGCCACTGGGGATGGCATGAAATGGCATTTTTCAAAGTTTGGAAATTGCAATGGCATTTCTTAGAAACACCAGATTTGGAGTGGCATTTATCAAATTAACCCAAAACAAAAATAACTGGGCGAGTTGCTGGGTCCCTGATTGTCACATCCTAGTTAGTTCATGCATTAGAGTGTTGCATCATGGCTACATTTCACAGAAACCTGAAATGGGGAATGCCAGAAACCCCCAGCACCCCCCTGGAACAACTAGGGTTTACTAAAAAATTTCCAATGAACCTGAAATGCCCTCCATAAATGTTCTCCACCTTTGGTCTTGGTTAAAACCTCTGCCAAAAATGGTTTCATATTTTTGGAGGCCATCTTGGATTTTTGCACAAGCCATAAGTATTTGCAATTGGGCATTTTAAATGCTATAAATATTTTCAAATGCCCAAATAACCTTGGAAGTATTTTTAGGCTGTTGGGAATAATCTCAAAGGTGCCTCAGAATATTTTCAGGATGTTTCCAAATGAAATAGTATTTTTACTATTTCAAAACACAGTACAGAAATAAATAAAAAGAGAAAAGAGAACAGAAGGCAGAAAACTTACCTGGCAGCCCACCTGGCGGCCCAGCACTGTGCTGGCCCACGCCAGCGAGCTGCTTGCTCTCGCCAGAGCAGGCAGACAGCTGACGCCGGCGAGCGTGAGCTCGCCACGGCGCCAGCAGCTTGCCGCCCTCGCCGCGGACGAGCTGGACGACCTTCCTCGACGCGCCCCGAGCCCCTGGACATCGTCACTCTCCCCCATCGCCTCTCCCTCGCCTTTTCCCCACCATGGCCGACGCCGCCGCAGACACCTCACCGGAGTAACCGTGGCCACCGTCGACCTCGCGCCATTCCACTGTGTCCTACAGCTCTGCCGTCGCCCACTCCTTCGAGCAAGCCGAGCCCCGAGCGCTCGTTTGCCCCGAAGCTCCGCCACCGACCTCGCCTTCGCCGCTCCCCGTCGGAGATCCCCTCCGCCGTCGCCACTGCTACAGCTCGTCTCCGACCCCGCCGCCTGCTCCGTCGCAACCGCCGTGAGCATGGCCACCTTCCCATCCTCCCCTCTCTCTCTCTCGAGCTCTGTAGCCACCGCACGAAGCTCACCCGAACGCGCCGCCGTACGAGCTCGTCGCCGACGAGGCTCCGGCCATCCAACGGCCGCACCACCGTAGCCATTAGCTTCACCGCAACGCCAGGAACCCGTAGCGCCATCGCATGTCCCTCGCCGCGCTCTCTAGCTACGGTTCCGACTACGCCCGTACCCCGGCAGCCGCACGGCTCGTCGCCGGCGTCGATTCCGGCGACCCCGAGCTCCACTATCACCACCAGTCGACGCGGCTCGCCCCCAGCTACACGTAGGTACTCTCCGCCGTCCTTTTGGTCGCCGGAGAGGGATCCCGCACTCCACCGCCGTGTCTGGACGTCGCCGGCGGCTAAACGCCAGCGAGTCAACGTGGTTTGACCACGGTTTAACCCCCCAGGGTCACTGACGAGTGGGGCCCGCCTGCTAACTAATCTGAGTTAGAGTTAAAACTAATCCTAATTAACTAATTACCTAACAGTGACACTGACACAGGGGACCCACACGTCAGGATTGACCTGGACGACCCCGTTGACCTGCTGACGTCACACTGACGTCAGGCTGACGCAGTAAAGCTTTTACTGGAATTATTCTTATATTGGAAATTCCAGAAATTATCACAAACTTCAAAAAATCATAGAAAATAATCTATAGCTCAGAATGAAAAGATTTATATATGAAAAATGATCAGAAAAATCCATTCTATCCATCTGTACTGGTTTCATGCATGATTAAGCAAGTTAACCTACTGTTTTATACAGAACAAGATAAGGCATTATTATGGGCCATTTATGAACTTGGAATTTGAATCTTTGATTCAAATTAGTCCAAACCTTTCTGACCTTAGTTGCATTAGCCCAATACATCCATTTTGCCATGTCTCATGCATGCATCATATTGTTGCACTTGCTTGGCGTTGATTGTGCTTCGGTATGCTCATCGTGGTAGGTCCTGCCGCCGAGGATATTCACGGGTATCCAACTGAAGGGCAGTATCCCACCACCACTCTGTCAGGCAAGCAACCCATTGATCATTTCGATACAAACCCATCTTCTCGCTTCTGCTCTCGTTTACTGCATTAAGACAACGCGTTTCAAACTGCTGTGTGTTGCGGTAGTTGAACCCACTTCCCTTTGCATGACCTGTCATTGCCACAGTAACTAGATGAAACCCACTAGCATGTGTAGGAGTTGATTGAGCCTTGTTGTGTTCCTACAATGCTATGCTTGCTATGCTTAGAGTTGTGTCAGGTCTGGCTCATCAGGGTGATGAACTAGAGTGAAAGTGTGTGTGTCGGTAAAGAGAGTAAAGTGTTGAATACGATTTGGTAAAGGTATCGATGGGAGGCCATGTAGGAGTACATGGTGGGTTGTTTCATTGAGACCGTCCCTAAGAACTGAGATCTGTATGCGTGATTTAAGATTCAGCTACTACCACACATTGGGCCCGAAACCAATGGACCCCCTCGGCTTCTTATTCACCCTTGTCCTCTGTCCAGGAGTTGCACGTAGTTTCTGGTGTTTGTAGTAAGCTGGAGGCCGTGGACAGCGCTGACCAAGGGGTGGGCTGTGATGCGGTAGGCTCGTGGCACGGTGTACCGACTCGCCCGTTTGGTGTCCGGGAACCCTGCACACATCGTTCGGGGCCGTATGTGGAAACCTCGGCCGGACTCCCTGCGGATGGAACCTGAATAGGCGATAAACCTGGACTAGAGACTCGAGTGTTTAGGTAGGCTGTGGCCGACACCCACGTTGGGCTTCCGCTTGAAGGTTGCCGAGTACACGTCGTGTAGCGACGATAAGTGGTGAGAGCGTGTGTGATGAAGTACACCCCTGCAGGGTATGAAACTATTCGAATAGCCGCGTCCGCGGTAAAGGACTACTTGGTCGCTTATGCAGTTCATAGACAAGTAAATGGATACTACTAAAAGCCTCAAGATAAGTGTGAGTACCGCAGATGGCCCTCTCGTTGGATGACGAGGGAGGATCCACGGTGGAGTATTGAGTTGGTGATTAGTGGACTCGTGTGCGAAAACTATTTCACAAGTGGTGTATCGTAGGATAGCTTAGCCAAGAGTCAAAGCTGGCTTGCTGCAATAACCCCACTACCTTCTTGAGAATGGACATGTATAGTAGGATCTGTTGTAAGACTTGCTGAGTACCTTTGTACTCATGTTGTTTTAATTACTGTTTTCAGACGACAACACCGCCCCTTCTGACAGGTTCTACTTAGAACTCGACGACGACGAGTGACTTGCCACCCAGGTGGTGATCTAGGCTTGTGAAGGGCCTATGTAGATAGACAGGCTTCGTCAAGCCTTCTTTCTTCTAGTGTCTGTACCCAGACAGTTTGCTTCCGCATGTGCTTGTATGATTGTATGACTTGAGTGTTGGGTCATGCGACCCCTATCTGTATGAACAAGTTATGTAAGGCTCTCCGGAGCCCCTTAAATAAAGTACTTGAGTTGTAGAGTTTTGTTGTGATGCCATGTTGTATTCGCGCATATCGAGCATATTGTGTGTATGTCTGAAATGCTTGGTATGTGTGGGATCCGACAATCTAGTTGTCTATCTTTAGCAGCCTCTCTTATGGGGAAATGTAGTCTGGTGCCTCCTTGAGCCATAGTAGTCCGCTACAGCCCGGTTCACCGGAGTCCTGCTAGCCCAGCACTACTGCTCTGGACACTTGACTGGCCGGCATGTGAGTCATATCGTTCCTGTGTTTGTCCCTTCGGGGAAATGTCACACGGTGACATCCGGAGTCCTGCCTAGCCTGCTACAGCCCGGGTTCCCGGAGTCCTGTTAGCCCAGTGCTACAGCCCGGATTCACACGCTGCTGACCGACATGTTCGATGTTGATTCATGTATGCCTGTCCCCATACGTTAGTGCCGCTTTGGGTTCACGACTAGCCATGTCGGCCCGGGTTCTCTGTCATATGGATGCTAGCGACATTGTCATATACGTGAGCCAAAAGGCGCAAACGGTCCCGGGCCATGGTAAGGCGACACCCGTGGGAGTACCGTGCGTGAGGCCGCAATGTGATATGAGGTGTTACAGGCTAGATCGGTGTGACTTGGAATCGGGGTCCTGACACTGATGTCAGCCGCTCGTTGTGCAACTCTCTCGTTTATTGACTACGTTGACAATGGCATGGGACCCAGATGTTAGAAATCCATTACGAGGAGCCATTTTTTTTGGATTGAAATAAGGAGGCACTTTGCTTGCGTACTGCCATGACCTTGGCGGGTCCCTGCTGTCATCCTCTCCACGTACAATCATCTCCTGGTTGTGTACGCGTCAACTTGGTAGGCCCACAAGTCAGCCTCTAAACCCGTGGAGGACAAATATAAAAAAATAACAGCCCATTCCATATGTTCAAACGGAAAGTTCAACATTCAGAGCAAAGTAACAGGTCTGATCCACATATATAGTATTGAACTTCCACGTTGACAACCATCATAGCCAAGTTAACTATCTACTTCCACTAATACTCTAGTAGCGTACAAGTACTAACTTACACTTAGCTAACTAGACGATGCCGGCCGCCATCTGCGGTACACGCTAAACGCCGGCACCGGCGTCCTCCACCTCGCCTCGGACTTGCCAGAGGTGCGATAGGGCACGTTGCTCGCGCGCGTTGGCCCTTTCCATGCCGGCGTGGTCCACCGAAGCTTCGGCTTCTAAGCGGGAAACCCACTTGACGAGCTGGTAGTAAAAATCGGCGTCCCGAACGCATGCGTGCCCGACAGCCTCCAGGGCTATTTGCCAGGCGCCGGCCTCCATGTAGTCGGCCCACGTGCGGGCGCTCTGCTCGCGACTCAGAGCGTCGGTGCGCTGCTGCTCCATGTCCCGCTGGCGGCGCAAATCGGCGATACGCTGCTCATCCGCCAAGCGGTCGCGCTCCAACAACTCCTGCTCCTCCGCCAGGCGGTCGCGCTCTAACAAGTCCTTGATCTTCGCATTGCCATCTAAAGACCGATAGAATGCCTCCTCCCTCTGTCTGCCTTCCAATGAAAAACCGAACACTAGTTTCGGTCGTGACCGCCTCCGGCCACGCCTATCGCGGACGGGCGGGGGCATGGCGGACATGGCGAGAGCAAGGATATGTGGCGAGCAACGTCGGGCCGGTGGGGGCTTTTGAGGATACGGCAAGTTGGGTCATGGTGCCACCATAGAAGGCCGAGAAACAGTACTTATAAGCGGAAGGTAGGGCGACGGTCATCGGAATTCAATGCATAATGAAGCAGGCATGGCTTAGCGCGCCAGCTTGCCGTGGAAAACTAGAAAACTGAAATTCTGACTGTGCCGTCCCGTCCCGTCCGTGCTGGGTCACACGCCGGCCTTACGGTCAAACGAGTGCACTCGAATCATCTCCCTCCTTGTCAATAATGATTCCACGGATTTAAAAGGCCCGCAACAATTAAAGCGCATCTTTTTTCGCATCAGTTAGCTGCCTTAATTACGGCCGGCTGCATGCGGGCACTCAAAATCGCTCGCAGCCAGTACGCGGAGCAGGATGCAATGAGTCGCAGCCGAGGGCATTAATTGATGAACTTTAGCTGGGAGATAAGGCATTTGCGAACGTTTTTGCTAGCAGTTTCTTCAGATTCGCATGGCATTTTCTTCAGAGCAGCTTGTCAATTTCTTTAGAGGTAGGCATTTCTATTCAAAAAACAGCCACTTCGGATCTTGCGTCGCAACTAAAACAGCCAGGAGCGCATTAGTAGGCTAGCTAGTGATCGATCGGTAACTTGTAAACACTGAGCGAACATATATAGGGAACTGTTAATGCATCTCAATGATTCACAGATCATATACAAATATGTAGCTCCAAAAGCAAATTTCAGCCACAACTAAAACCAACTAGTACGATTCCCATACATAAGATCAACATGTTAATGCATCTCAATGATTCACATATCATATACAAATATGTAGCTCCAAAAGCAAAGATCTAGAAAAAACATATGTTCTTCCTACTAACATGGATGCTTCTCTTGGCCAACATTCAGTACAGACTGAATGACAAATTTTTTTGTGAAGTCTACAATTCCTCTTGCAAACGTAAGTGGTTTCACCAACAGCTGGAACCATGGGAATGAACCACACATGATGGAGGAACATCCACTGCAATATGATTTGGTTTTCTCTTGATCACACGGCGAGACTATTTTCGGAATACAAACTTTAACTTAGGCAAAATGATGCCCATTGTATAATCAGACCAAAGCAATGAAGCACCTAGTGTTGGCCAATAAATAGTACAGTACTACTTTTCTGCAGTCCATGAAGTGACTATCCAATCTTTCTCTGTCTATTTTCAAATGGCACTGCATGTAGTGACTATACTATTCTCTTGTGCAGTTCAACCAAAATTGCGGTCACTTTGTGTGTTTGCTGAATAGCAACGGGCAGACATCTCTGTCTGCACAAATATCAAGCAGCTAGTAAACATATACCCCACCTTGTATTTTCGGTTTAAACATGTCTCTTCCGCTTAGATCTGTCATGTTTTGCATTGGACAATTTGATACAGCCATGTTTTGCCCTGGACAATTTCATACTGAATTGATTTGCTTGTTCAGAGCAAAAATATAGCACCTATTCTTCACCAGACCAAGGATATCCATGTTCGCAGTGATGGAAGAGGTGAAATCGATACAACCGAAATTGAGCATCCAGTCATTGAATCATGTCCTGCACCTCCAATGTAGGTCCACCCTGCCAATAAATTCACATGCAAACCACTAGTATTACTATCTAATGACAGTACAAAAAGAGTAGCAAGATAGTAGCAAACCATGTACCTTCTTAATGAACAGCTCATAGTGCCACCAATTGGATATAAAGGTTTGGGAGAAAACATGCTCCTAATGTTGAACCAGTTGGACTTTTTGTGCAGTTCCACTAAACTCGAGCATCCCTGTTTGCATAGATATTGAAAGTGTGATTACTATAAAAGTGGCACTAGTTGAAGCATAGACTCACAAATATAAGCATTCCAATTTCTTAATGGGAAAAGGTAGCAAGACTGTTTCTAACCACCTTTTTGAAGGAATAAATAAGGCAACAGAGGCTGATGTCAGAAAGGCATATATAGTTCTTTCTGAAAGAATGATCGATTCCTGACCTTTCCTCTTCTTTTAAGCATATTTTGTGCAGCTCAACTAAAATAAAATACCATCACCGCCTTGACAATTCAGTGACACTGTACAAAAGGAAATGACTTAACATTACATCATGATGTCAGGTATGTAGTCGACAGGCATTAGAGACAAACTTACATACCTCCTCCGATAACATAATGAACATTAATTTTAACAAAGGTGTGACTAGCTTTACCGGGATAATTTGAGTGAACTCTACATCCTCTGTTCCTTAATATAAGAGGTTTTTGCGGTTCAGTTTAAAGTACCCAAACGTCTACTAGTATTTAGAAAAACAGGTAGTAGTTTTCTTGAGCACATATCTGGGAAAGCTTGCCACCCTTTATTTATGTCCATATGCTAATGCAACACCATTCGACATTTCGAATACTACAAATATACACTAATCCAGTGGCTAGTGCAACAGTAGAGTAGTTATTTTATTATAGGGTATAGTACAATGGTTTTACTGAACAGATTTCAATAAACTCTGGCATTGGAAGGTTTCTATAAGAATTAACAATACAAAATGTAAAGGTAACACGTTTCAGCATTGGTATACTAGCTGTGCATGAGCATTAAACCAAATACAAAAGTCTGAAGGTAACTAGCATTATTAACTAATGACAGTATAAAAAAATTGCAAACCATGTACCTCCAAGGTAAATATCATTTCGAACTCGGGGGGACCTTAAAAATTGCTATCCCAATCTTGATAATCGATCAAACATAAAAACTTGATCGAACGAATCAAGAGAACAGCTGGAGGAGGAGGTGCCCACTCTTAACCTTTCCTCTTGTCTTCATAATTTTTTGTTCAGTTTAACCAAAATAAAATGGCATCAGCGCCTTGGCATTTTGGTGACACTGTATAAAAAAATTAACTTATCTCATGAAAGTGAGGTATGTAATCTATAAGCATTAACAGTGCAAAAATCTGAAGGTAGTAACAAGTTTCATCATTGGTATACTGGCTGTGGAACATCATTAGAATGCCTTAGTTGAAAAATCTTTAATACACCCCCAATTAACAGCTAACCCTGAAATAATCCAGTGACATTAAATGGCATTGCTTAAATTTATCAGTGGCATTAGACTGAGTGCGGCATTAGTTAAATGTGGCATCACTTTAGCAGTAGCATTGCTTGACTTGACTGCTGGTGTTATACTAACAGCAAAAAAGTTAGACTAAGAGCATGCGAGGCCCATTCGAACAGTGGGCGCACCAGTACGATGTACCTCCACGGACGCATAGAGTGGTGAGGGAGGTATGGTTGCCCAGAGCAACAAATATCCAAGCAACATATGTGGATTACGTCCCATTTTTGTTATGTTTAGCCACCTTTTTCCTATGTGAGGACAACAAACCGATCGACTTGGTCATTCTCTATTGCGTTGTCATGCCTTTCTACCCTTCTTCAACCAAGAGACACGAGACTCGTTCCTTAGCTACTAATTTTCCCCTTCTCAACCTAGATGCGGGTTCGATGCCTACTCTCTTGGACAGTACAGTCTCCCTTCCTTTCCTTATTCAGCCCAGACATGGATTAGTGCAAATTAAGGTTTTCGTCTGCGTGACCAGCAGAGCAGAGGATAGAAAATTTGGAAGATGGTGGAGTGGAAAAAGATCCACATGCAGCGACATGGTAGATGGGGCAATAGAACAAGGGTATGGTTCGAAAAGAGGTAGCATACCTGAGGGTCGGCGGGAAGTGGCTTCGCTCATGGTCATCGTCCTCCACACGCACTACGACAACGAGCTTGGGGACGGAGGCCATCTCGCGCGGGCGCTAGGTCTGAGAGGACAGCCTTGTTGTCAGTGCGTGACCTCGCTCGCCGACGACGAGTGCGTCAACACTGCACGTCCTTTTCTTCCCTGGTGGATCTGTGACCACCGGTGAGGAGGGAGAGAGAGACTGTCTTCTTTAGATCTGGAGAGAGGGTGATAGTGTGAGAAGCAAGTGGGCAGCCCTTAGCAAGAAAGCTCTGAAGCTCCAGCCTATATATCTTTTTTATACTACTAGTACTAGAGGTGGAGTAGTGGTAGAGTAGTTTATATTTTCTCTGCAAACAGTACCAGTTAGTCGTGCTTCAAAACTGAACGGCACTCCATTAAAAAAATTAAGTCGAGAAATAATGCGGCACCTCGGGCCAACACGGCCAGATAGCATTTTGCACGAGAAATTACACACGATGTTTCGTTGACATGTGGTCCCGTTCCAACATGTTAGTGAGACGACGGTGAGTCCTTTTGTACAATTTCCAAAAGGACGTGTAGGCCGGGGCGCCTCTTCATGTACCGTGGAAAACTGGCAATCGTCCACCGACTCTTTGCCTTTCCCTCTTGATTTGGAACTGCTGTCGCACGCTCTTCCTCCCTCCTCCATTTTCCTTCACCCTTCCTTCTGCCATTGTTCGATCGTCTTCTCCATGGAGGGAACAAGCCGGAAACGACCCCGTTATTCTTGCCCCGATCTGAAAGATGACGTGGTGGGGGAACTCATTGATCGGTGCGACGTCATCACCTCGGCTAGCATGGCAGGTTCGTTCAAGCCCATTCTCGACTCAACTAATAACATCATTACAAGGAACCCAAGGGTCCAGGAGCGGTTTGATCTCCTTTATCTTCTTCGCTATAAGCCTGTTCGCATGGGCGCGGACGACGGAGGCCTCGCCTTGTGCAAGTTGATGCCGCTTGCTAATGATACGTGTGATGTCAAGATGCCATCGCTTAAGGGTAAGTCCTGGGCTGGCACAAATGGAGATTGGGTTGTTTATATTGGGTACAATTGCGAGTGGGAACTTGTGAATGTGTACACTCGTCAGCGGATTCCACTACCAAAAATCTCCGAGTGCCCTGAGGTTGAGCACACAGATGATCTACGTACGTTCAAATACGTTCATGGTGACTGTCGTCTACTGAAGAGAGCAATTTGTCGAGTTCCCAACCACTCTTGGAATTACAAGAACTATCAAGTTGTTGCAATCTTCGGCAAGCTTGTTGCCGTCCTTCGTGGTTCGACTGGATGGATATTGCTCAAAAATCAGTTTCTATACACGAATGTGTACTGTGATGCAATTGAATACGAGGATCTTGTGTTTGCTGCCACCACTCGTGGCACTGTTTTTGCATGGGATCCTCATAGTTTCGGTATGTTTGTCTTCCACCGTAATTATAATTGTTTCATCCACATGCATGCGGGTTAGCAAGTTCCCCTTTACTAATTAACCTTCTTCTTGTGTTTCCAAGGTCCTGTGAACATTCCACCACCTATACTTGAAAAATTTTATAAGCAAGGGGGAGATGACGATGGTGATGATCACGAGCATGAGGAGGAGCAGAACTTATATACTCAGTGGCGCCTGGCAACTAATTCCGATGGATCACCTCTTCTTGTCTGTATACAGTGCACTCAGACTGTTACTACTAAGGAAGCAGGTGTTGTCTCCCATGGTCGCCCTCTCCTGACCTATTCCAACACCCGTTGCATGGTATTCAGGACGGATACTAGTGTGCTAGCGCAAACACCTTCTCCCTGGTTCAGTATTGATAGTCTTGGAACAAACTCGCTCTTCCTTGGACCAAACTATCCAATGATGGTGAAAGGCGATCCAGCTGCTGTTGACACAACGTTACTACCATTTATGAGAAGCAACTGTATCTATACCTCGGACATTTCGGTGGTTCCCTACCCTGGTCCTGATATATGCCGCTTCAGCCTGGATGATCAGTCCTGCGTTGCTCTCGATATTGACAATAGCTGGCCCTTCCCAGAGCACCTATGGTTCAAAGCAAGCGTTTCCAACGCCGAGGATTGGTTGAGTTGAAGTTCATTTCATTGCTTGTTATTTGTTGTGTGATGAAAACTTTAGTATTTGCTAGAATGTTTTGTTGGAAATAATCTATAATCCAACATGTATCCTCGTTGTCGTTGTGTGTTGATGACTTGTTGTATTTAATGAATGGTACATTTCAGTTGCGAATGCATGTCATAGACTCAATTTATGAATGGTTTTCGAGTCACTTCTTGGAGTGTGAGTACCGTAGTAGTATAGCCAGCATCCGGTTAGTATATGAAGTTGCCACATCACATAGAGCCAACCTAATATTGGAGTATGCTAGCCCTCCACCGGCGCGCCGCTTCAAATGGCGGAGGAAGTGAGAGGTCGCGTCACCTTGTGTCCAGATCTGAGATGCCACGTGTACCAGATGAATGACTCCAAGTTCGACCACCGTGATGTTAGGTGCGAGCCCAGGAACACTGTTGGAGAGACCCCCCTCATAATTTTCCTACATTGGTCGTTTGATTCATAGGATAGAATGCTATAGGATTTTTTCCTATGTAATCATCTTTTAATTGGCAATCTAGCATCCACTCCAACTTTTGTTTCACTTCCTTTGTTCCTACGAAGAGAGTACTTGCTCTAAATGATGTGCCGCTGCAAGAGCCGCCTATATTTATTAACCATGCTCTAAAAAGGTGGACCAGCTTTGGCTATAGTAGTACTGTACTAGGTTAGTAGGTGACCTTGCGCTTGGCTCTTCTCCTCTTCCGGAAGTCGAACAATAATGATGGTACTACAGTAGTACTTCTGGCAATCTGACACCAAATGAACTGCTGCACGTCCACCGCTTGTAAGCAAAAGTTTCTCCTCGTGCTGCGAGCCACCGCGCACGCGTTGGCGAGGGAGAAGGCGTAGTAAGCAAGCTTCTCGTCGTTCTGCGAGTTGACGGGACACATCAAAGTTATTTATTAGTACTCTTGGAGTAAACTCGCTCTTGGAGTAAACTCGCTCTTCCTTGGACAAAACTATCCAATGATGGTGAAAGCCGATCCAGCTGCTGTTGACACAACGTTACTACCATTTATGAGAAGCAACTGTATCTATACGTCGGACATTTCGGTGGTTACCTACCCTGGTCGTGATATAGTAGGCCGCTTCAGCCTAGATGATCAGTCCTGCGTTGGCCTCGAGATTTACAATAGCTGGCCCTTCCCAGAGAATCACTTGTGGTTCAAAGCAAGCGTTTCCAACGCCGAGGATTGGTTGAGTTGAAGTTCATTTCATTGCTTGTTATTTGTTGTGTGATGAAAACTTTAGTATTTATAATCTATCCTCGTTGTTGTTGTGGGTTGATGACCTGTTCTATGTAATAAAATGATATGCCTGTGATAAACTTACTAAATTTATGAATGGCTATCGAGTCGCTTCTCTGAGTGGGTGCTGCGACGAGGCAAAAAAATATTTTCCGAATACATAATTGTACGTGCATTGCAACAGGTTATCGGATGAGGCCAATCAACAATAGTACACTATTTGTACTAGCTTCACATGCTGCACTATCTCTACGTCTACGTACGTAATACAACAATTTTTAAACTTGAGACCAGCCACCCATCCTCACAAAGAACACTTTTTAACCTAGCACAGACTCCAGGAAATTTGGCCACAGTGTGAGGTGGGCCATATGTTAATGTGTTCGCTGTACGTAACCAGCACCTCGAATCCTCGATACTACTACTATAAGTAGTACTAGGAGTAGTAGGGTGGCATGGGCCAGAACAAGCATTCACGTCCAGGAGTACGGCACACACCACCAGCACGACTTCCATCTGACACCATATTTCTTGGAGTCCGTGCTACAGCAATCTCTTCAACCTAGTCGTTTCTCTAACTCAGCCATCGCGCGGCGGGCGAGGTGGGGGTTTGCCGATAGTCGGTTTCCTCAACTGCGGTCCCACTTGTAAGGCCAACTCCAACGCACGACCCCAAACGGACCTCTGTTTTGCCCGGATTCTGTCCGTTTGGGTAGGGCAATGGGGTCGTGTCCGGGCCATTTCTCGGATGCGGTGGTCGTGCGCCGAACGCGCGACCGCATCCCGGCCGCGTACATTTTTCTTTGCAAACACATATCTTTTTTTCATCATTGATTTTTTGGTACATGGAAATACATCACCAAAATTTTGACTAGAAAAGCAAGACCAAAGAAAACAAGAACCACAAGAATACATTTTAGAAGATATCCAACTTCCATAACTGCTCCTGTAAGTTGGATTAGTGCCTTCTCGATGCATTCATTGTTGATCTGCGGAGGCTCGATCTTGCGTGCTTCTTTCTTCTTCGAGTGTAAAGAAGTAGACGTGTCTAGCCTCTATTCTATCAACAAGTGCACTAGTCTCATCTCTAGCCTCTATGCTAGCTAAAAGTGCTAGAACATCTACTAAATTGTGCTCTATCAATATATCATTGTACTCTTCTTCCCAATACCAAAACTTGCATCCATTCTACACAATAAAATTTTAAGTTAGCACAACTAGTCTAATCCGAGAGCACAACCGAAGATTTGGTCGAGTTCTTCCTCCTTTTGCCGACACGTGGGACATCCAGCATCCAGGTCGTGTCATGCAAGAAAATAGAGTGGTAGGTGAAGCCACGTGATGTGCATCTTGGGTTAAACTGTAAATAGAATCTTACTACTCTTGAGTAACTCCAAAAGCGGCCACCGAAGATCTTTATTGGATTTGTTTTTCATCACCAGCACGTCGAGGTGAAAGATGTGCAGGTTCAGTGGGTCCTCTTGCGTTTTCACTGACATGTGGGACCGCATATGAGCAAACAGACGATGGGCTCCGCGCGTCTGCTGGCTGGCTGAGAAGAGAGATAGAGGAGGGCCGAGCACGGACTCCAGGAAATTTGTTCTACGTACTCGATATAGTGGAGTAACCAGCACCTCGATATAGTGGGGTGGCATGGGCCATAACTAGCATTCATGTCTAGCAGTACGGCACGCGCCACCCACACGAGTCCCATCCGACACCAATTTTCTTGTAGTCCGTGCTAGCTACAGCCATCTCTTCTCCCTCCTGTTTTCTCAGCCACCGCGCGGTGGGCGGGGTGGGGGTTTGCCGATAGTCGGTTTGCTCAACTGCGGTCCCACTTGTAAGTGAAAATGCAACACAGCACGCATTCCCTCTTGAGCGGCGTGCCGGACAAACCGTGTGGGGGTGCAACGCGAACACGGCAGGCTTTTCCTTTTGAACTTGTAACTTGTAAAATTTTGTTCTGCTCCATGGGGCGACTGATAGATAGAAATAACGATTTTCCCTAGAGTAATGAGAAGTTTGGTTCTGGCACGGTTCATGCATGGAGTACGTAGGAAAATTATGAAGTTGATGCAAAAGGTAAGATAATTACTAGTAGTACCATATACTACTACATGGATTTGACGGAAAGATAAAGATACATACGGATCCATCAACGACATCCTCACGCCCTAGTGCACCGGGTCACCAACCGACGTGTGAGGAGCAGCGGCGTTGGCTGCAAGCTCAACGTGCTTCTAAACAATGCCGTCCAAGGTTGCCCTGCGGTCCAAGAAGGCCAGCGTCCTATCGTCCTCCTCTTGCATGTAGTAGTCCTTGTGGACGATTTGTGTGTAGACGTGGGTGATTATGTCGATGGTGTCTTGCTGCGCCAGGCGCTGCGCGGCGAGCGCGACCTCGAGGTGGACATTCTCCGGCGCGACGGCGGGCAGTCGCAGGGCCACCAGTGCGTCGAAGAGGTTGTCACCATAGAGGCTGTTGAGGGTGGCAGGCATCACAGAGCCTGGGCGCGTGGGCTGGAGGCGTACGTCAAGGTCGTCCGCGAGCTTCTTGATGACGGTGAACTTGTCGAGGAAGCCAACGAGGACCTCGTCGAACAAGGAGACGAAGCTGTCGTCCAAGCGGCCCCTCGCCCTGGCGGCCTCAAGCACTACCTGGAGACATTCCTCGGTGCCAGGATGCAGGCTGGCGTCGTGGACCATCTGGCACAGCCGGCTGATGCTCGCGCTCATCGCCTCCATGGGTCTAGCTTCTAGTCAACTGATCTTGCGATTGGAGTGATCACTCTTGCCCTTAGGTGCGTAGGTGCGTAGGATTTCGTAGATTGGACTAGCAGGAGCCTTTATATGAGAAGTGCAGACCGCGTTGAATTCACGTGCGTGTTGGCCATCTACTCCTTGCCCCTCTACTGCACCTGCCTTTGGCTGTATGACAGGTTGGCCAGCCACCCGTTGGACCCACGTGTCATACACCCAAAGGCAGGTGCAGTAAGTCAATGAAGTTGCGTCCCCCTCCGTGCCCGTGCATGCTTTCAATGACTTGAGACTACCAAACATCACATGCGGTGGTTAGTTCATTGCATGTAATCCTATTAATTAGCAAAAAGACATTAAGTTACCTCGTCGATAGGAATAAAACAATACACCATGTATTTATTTACAGAGGGAGTATAGCCAGCATCCGGTTAGTATATGAAGTTGCCACATCACATAGAGCCAACCTAATATTGGAGTATGCTAGCCCTCCACCGGCGCGCCGCTTCAAATGGCGGAGGAAGTGAGAGGTCGCGTCACCTTGTGTCCAGATGTGAGATGCCACGTGTACGAGATGAATGACTTCAAATTCGACCACCGTGATGCTAGGTGTGAGCCAAGGAACACTGTTGGAGAGACCCCCCCTCATAATTTTCCTACATTGTCGACGACGAGGTGCCTATGGTGACTTCGTAAATTTCAAGATGATAGTGTCGTGCGTGTGTGCGTTCATAGGGGTGAGTGTATGGGCGTGTATATGAGCGCTTGCGTCTGTACTATGTAATAAAACGTAAATGCATGTCAAAAAGAGACTAGTCAGTATACTCAATATTGTGCACCTTGGAGAGGAAAACGATAGAACTAGTACGTATTTATTTACGATGCAGATTCACTCATTTTGCTCCATATGTACTCTGTCTCGGTGTAGTCTAGTCACTTGTTGAAATCTCTAGAAGGGCAAATACTCCTTTCTGGTTTACAGGGCTATACTAGCAAGTAGTTGTACGTACTAGTACAATAGTGGGCTCACATAGCAATTTTGTCTCATGCAAGAGCCTGGCTATATGCGTGCTCCAATGTTCGCAACTGCAACGTTCGGTTTGCGCTTGGCTCTTCGCCTCTTCGAGAAGACGAACAATGATGTTACTAGTACTGCTTCTACAGTGTCGAATCCACTGCTGCATGTCCGTCCACCGCGAGTGGGATGGATAGCTTGTTGTAGAAGTACTACTAAGCAAAAGCCTGTCCTCGTTTGCAAGCAACTGCGTGCATGGGTGAGGGAGAAGGCGTGTAGTAAAATCAAGCTACTCCTCGTTGTACGAGTTGACGCGACACATCATAGCACTGGCCCCACATGCTTGCCTCTAAACTTGGCTGAAAGACCCGCAGTGTACAATATATTTGCTGCAACCTCTAACATTTACCCACCACAAATTAAAATATATATTCCTGTCTTGACCAGATGAGCGTGCAAACTACAATCACCAGGGTGTCAGGTAGGGCAAGAAGATTATTTTATTTTATTTTTAAAAACTTCGAGACGGCCACATAGCATGGAGTCGACCCCAACGAATTTAAGCTTACAGGCACGGTACACGCTATCCTAGACTACTCTACACATGAAACTGCCACACGAGCGTCCGGGCTGCGCTTGGCTCTTCGCCTCTTCGGGGAGTCGAACAATGATGGAGTACTACTGCACTGGAGGAGTACTACACTACGCTTCTGGCCATCTGACACCGATTGAACTGATGCATGTCCATCGCGTGCGGAAGGGAGAGCGTGTAGCGAAAGCTTTTCCTAGTCTTGCCAGCCACCACGCTCATGGGCGAGGGAGGGACGCTCCTACCTTTGCGTGTATGACAGGTGGGCCCGACAGGTGTGTGGCCAACCTGTCACACAGCTAAAGGCAGGTGCAGTTAAGTCTGCGAGGGAGAGGATAATCAAACTTCTCGTTGATGTACGAGTTGACGCGACACATCAAAGCACTGCACTCGATATATTTCAATAATTTGCGTTTACCGATGCATTAATTACAACGCATGCATGCATGCCGTGACTCTCCTTTTGATACTTGCATGTGTTGATTTAATGCACCTTGAAGTAGTATAAAATATGTGACGGTAAAGCTTTGTAATACCCTGGCCCAAGTCGAGAGATGGTTGTGCACGAGGAGGGCGAGATCATGCAGACCGAACAAGACCCGACGATGGAGCTCTCTAAGGTCTCGATGGACCTCACCGTGCTCCACTGCTCCTTGTGCCTCCGCCCCTTGAATTGTGGTTTCTCAACGAGTTGTGCTGAACTTCTTGTGAATTGTGGTGGTTTTCAGTAATCAAAATCGGAAGGGGCAAGCCCTTCTTTGATCAAAAAAAAATTTAATCGTCCTTATATATTCACCAGTCTTGCTATAAGTCGTAGTAGATGCTATATAGGTCCGTCGGATCTTACATCAAGATCCGTGCTTTCAGATTTTCTTTTTTCTCTCTTAAATCTCAGTCGAGTGAGACATAGCCACTTCATTAAACAGAGGCTCGGGCGCCATTAATGGAGACCTTGGGAGAGAGGTGGACGGCAGATGGAGGTCAAAGGGCACTCCTCCCGATAAGCACGCGCAGGGGTCTGATCGCACGCCACTCGTACTCAAATAGCTACCCTGCACGGCGCCTCCTAGCTAATAAAAAATGGGGACGCGTGGCGGCACGTAAATGGTACTAGTAAGTGGAACGCCCACGGTTTCAATAATACTTGTGTTTCCGATTGTAACGTGACATCACTTGTTCCAAAATGACTTTGTTGATTGTTAATGTGTGTGCCTTTGCAAATCGTACTGCAAATTTACCACAGCATGTTGGTGCCATGTCATGGCACCAAGCCAAGTTTCATTATTTTCATGCGTGTTTTGGATTTACAGGAATTAAAAAACTAAGTTTCTCAATGTTTCCAACCCAGCCACGACGCCCAGAATTTTGAATTTCATTCCCATTTCTTGCATGGAACCTAGAAATTTACCCGAGGACACACATGTGATTTTTCAACCAACTTTGGTGCACTGGAACATGTGCTTGTATTTCAAATTTGAATTATGCACACAAAGGTGACACGTTCCCTCCCAGAACCGCGAGCCTTCTTGAGAGAAGCTCCGATTTGCAAGAAGCTTATACCAACATTTGTTCCTATTCGGCCAATTTTTTTTACCACGGCATGCTACTACCATGACATGACACCATGCCAAGTTTCATGATTTTAAAACCAAGTTTCTCAATGTTCTCGACCGAGCCACGATGCCCAAATGTTTGAATTTTATTCTCATTTTTTGCATGGGACCTACTCCCTCCTTCCATCTATATAGGGCCTAATGTGTTTTTCAAGACAGCCTTTGACTATTGACAAGATTAATAGCACATGAGATGTATACTATGAAAATTATATCATTGGAAACTCCTTTGACATACAAATTTGAAGGTATGCTTTGTGTAAGTTGCATGACATATATTATTGCTCTAATGTTTGGTCAAAGTTAGCCTCGAAAAACGCATTAGGACCTATATAGATGGAAGGAGGGAGTAGAAATTCACCCGAGGACACAAATGTGATTTTTCAACCAACTTTGGTGCACGGGAGCATGTGCTTGTAGTTCAAATTTGGATTATGCACATTAAATAATGACCAAAAACTCAATTAATGTGTAAATAAGGCCAAACGAAGCCAGAATAATTCCAAAATTTAACAGGGCACTCATGTAGTTCTATGTTGCCTTTGTAAATAAACTCAAGGGGGACAACGTATATCGTTTTGCACTCAAAGGTGGCACGTTCCCTCTCAGAACCACGAGCCTTCTTGAGAGAAGCTTCGGTTTGCAAGAAGCTGATACCAAAATCTGTTCCTATTCGGCCAATTTTTTACCACAACATGGTAGTACCATGACATGACATCCATGCCAAGTTTCATGATTTTTAGACGTGTTTTGGATTTACAAGAATTTTAAAACCAAGTTTCTCAATGTTCTCGGCCGAGCCACAATGCCCAGATGTTTTAATTTTATTCTCATTTCTTGCATGGGACCTAGAAATTCACCCGAGGACACAAATGTGAATTTTGAACCAACTTTGGTGCACGAGAGCATGTGCTTGTAGTTCAAATTTGACTTATGCACATTAAATGACCCGAAACTCAATTAATGTATAAAAAACGACAAACGAACCCGGAATAATTCCAAAATTTAACAGGGCACTAATGTAGTTCTATGTTGCCTTTGTTAAGAAACTCAAGGGGGGCAGCGTATATCATTTCACACTCAAAGGTGGCACGTTCCCTCTTAGAACCACGAACTTCCAAATTGGCCCAATTTTTTACCACAACATGTTAGTGCCATGACATGACACCATACCAAGTTTCATGATTTCCAGGCGAGTTTTGGATTTACATGAATTTAAAATCAAAGTTTCCCGATGTTCTCGGCCGAGTCATGACGCCCAGATGTTTGAATTTCATTCTCATTTCTTCCATGGGACCTAAAAATTCAACCAAGGACACACATGTGATTTTTCAACCCACTTTGGTGCACCGGAGCATGTGCATGCAATTCATATTTGGATTACGCACATTAAAAGTCCAGAAACTCAATTAATGTATAAAAAGGCCAAATGAACCCGAAATAATTCCAAAATTTAACAGGGCACTCATATAGTTCTATGTTGCCTCTACAAATAAAATCAGGGGGGAGGCAGCGTATATCGTTTCGCACACAAAGGTGACACGTTCCCTCCCGGTACCACGAGGCTTGTTGAGAGAATCTCCCGTTTTGCAAGAGGATTATACCATAACTTGTCCCAATTCAGCCAAAAATTATACGTATGAAAACATGGTTTAGATTATCCCAAACATCTCGCTACCTAGACCAATAATGTACTATGATTTGAATTCAACATAAAATGGATACACATATTTGAATTGGAGAGCGTATGGTGCATGTAGTTCATAGTGAAATATGATTACTGCTATATGTATGTTTTTTGTTATCAAGATAATATTTAAATTATTGTATAACTTGACAACAATCGTATTCAAATAAGGAAAATTGATTCAAATTTAGTCCATATGGTAGACGACAATATATATGTTCACATAGTGGAGTAAAATGTTCATATATGATGGAAGATCAAAATGTACGACTACATCAATTATAAACCACAAGGTCACCTAACGATATATTTGAATTCAAGATAACGTGGATTCAAAAATTGAAATTCGAGATCATGGCATCTGTAATCATATAAAAAGGGACATTACTCTTTCTTTGGTGGGAATTGATTTGTTTTTTGTTGTTGTTGAGGGAAGTGCGAATCGATTTGGTACTGTGCAGGGTAATCTTGTTCTCCCCAATTTTTTTACATTTTTCTTGTAGTTTTTTCAATGGCATCTATAACAATATAGTAAAAGGGGACATGACTCTCTTGTGTCTTGTATGAATTGTTTTTTTACACGTTAAGTTTGTTCTGCCGAACAAGGAATCCGCACCTTGTTATCCCGAAATTTTCAAGCTCGAGTATCTTTTGTCTCACCTGCTTTGAAACTCCTGCTTCTTCAACCCGCGCCGCGCCTTGTTATCCCAAAATTTGGACGCGCGCGAGAACTCCCTCCTCATCCGAAATCGCTCCCGCAGCCCACACACGCGAAATCACCCTTCTACCCCTCAGCTGGAAATGAAGCTCCACGTCGCGGTGTCAAAACCGGTGGGGGTACGCTGGTAACTTACCCTACATTTCGGACAAGCGCGTCCCTAAGCTTGGCTCCCCCCTCCCCCTTCGCCCCCCATTCGGACACCGAGGCCGCCAAAACCCGCGAAACCCCACGGTCCTCCGTCGGCCTCCCAACCGCAGCCCAGCCGGAGACTCTTCCCCTACTACGTCGTCCACCGCAACAGCTCGCCATCCCTCATCCACCGCACCGGATGAGGATCCGTTGTCGATCTCATCATCCCGCCGGATCAGCCGCCCCGTCCTCCACCTCCAAGGAGCTGCCCCGACGTTCGCCTCGTCTATCGCGCCACCTCAATCCCCACAGCGCCGTCTTGACCTGCCCCACCGGAACCGCAGCACCCTCACCAATTCCTCCGATGAAGCCGAGGCCAACTCGGCGCCACCAAGGAGGTTCTGCACTCACCGCTGCATTTTATCTTTTATTCGATCTCACGGGGCTGCCGGTGCTCGATACCGAGCAGATATGGCGTGTCTCCATCGACGTAGGCGTCGCCGGCGACATCATCCACGGCGTCTCTCCCCCATGTCGTTGCTTCCTCGGCGGCGACTTCCACAACGGCACTAGCTGTAGCTGTTCTTGCTGTCGGTCGCGGTGCTGCACTGCTCCTGCTTTCGTTCGTGCTACTGCTCTACTCTTGCTCTCGCTTGCGCTGCAGCTACTGTTGCACGACCTCCGGCAGCTACAGGAGTTGCTGCTTTAGCACTTGCTCGCGGTGCTACTGCACGACTTGCTCTTTGCTAGTGCGTTCCCTGCTCGAGCATCTGCTGATTTAGATCACTGCTTCTCTGCTACTAGTGCTCGAACGCCCTAAACATCTATTGCAATGCTCTGTTACTAGTTCAATCAGTTTCGACAGTAAAATTCATTTTCTTCAGTTAAGTTCAGAGTGAACAGTACTTACAGCATCTGTCGGAGCGGCTGTGGCGCGACTGATGCGTTTTACATCTAGCACTTTTTGGTGATGTATTTTACATCATCTATTGCAGATGATATTAGGGTCCTACTTCAGATTAACGTTGTCTGTCTTGTCATGCTTCAGCCTCGTCGCCGTACACCTTAGCGGAGCTGCTCCAACGACGAAACCGTCCATCACAGCGGAGCAGTACCCTCGGCGCCGTTTCCAGAGGCCTCGGATCTTCTTCCCCACCTCCGACAGTCACACCAGCATCATCACCATCCTCCATGTCCAACCCAATGATGTTGAGGTCCACAAGGCTATGCCAAAGAGGTTGTACACTCGTCGCATCACTTTGTTTCTCCATTCCTCTGTTCTTCCAATTCATGTGAGCCAAACACCCAGGTTGACTCAAATCCTATGTTTCCAAATGCTATGTTTTGCACGTGCATTCCTATCATATTCCTGTGTTTTTCCTGTCCCTGCGTTTATAGAATCCTCCAATTCTAAGGAGCCCTTACAGATTTACTTCATTTTCAGATAGGCGCCAAAGAAAACACTGTGTGTTATGTCCTGCTCCTGCCGTGCCGTCATCCACCCCACCTGAGGTGCACCATCGACAGAAGCATTCACTGCAGCAGAGATCCCCCCTGCAGACTTCCTTTCGCCGCCTCAGATCATCTTCCCCGTTGCCGGCAGCCACGCCAACTGCATTACCATCATCGACTGAGCAGATGAACCTAAGGACTACACAGTTCCGGAAGAGAGGTCGCAGTCTTTCGTGTTTGCTTACATTATACATCGGTTATTATTACCTGCTACTTTATCGTTCAATCTTGAGTTTTGAATTGCCCATGGGTCTCATATCGAGCCAGCAACGAATAGTATCTGTCTACTATCTGGTTCATCTGGGGTCTTCTATGTGGTTCATGTTGGGTGGGCAACAAACAATAGATGATCCATTGTCTATCTTTTTAAACTGAAGCAATAATCTACCTTCTATCATTAGTTTTGGATCCATCCACTCGTTTGCTACCATCAGTCTTGATTTTTGCATGCACCCCTTAGGCCTTACAAAATCTAACTATTTTTTTATTATGCATGTCAGATATTGTACACAATCGTACTGAACATGTAGAGAAAAAGAGAAGACTGTTGCGTGCGAATATAATGTCATGCAGACGCCGCTCCATGGTGGGCGAAGTGGCCCCCCTCCTGCATTTCCAGATTGTATTCTAGAGGAAGATAACTGTTCAGATGGAGATTCAGAAGGAGTCGACCATGCCTGTTTACCACCTGAGGTGTTTGCTCTAACTTGGCATGCTGATGTTGGTCATATCATGCATATGGCGCCTTGCATTGCTTACATTATACATCTTATATGTCATCAGCTTAGTTTAGATTTTCTTTGTGTGAATGCCACCTGTTTGTTTTCTATATCATACTCCCACCATTCCTAAATATTTTTCTTTTTAGAGATTTCAACAAGTGACTACATACGGAACAAAATGAGTGAATCTACACTCTAAAATATGTCTATATACATCCGTATGTGGTAGTCCATTTGAAATGTCTAAAAAGACAAATATTTAGGAACGGAGGGAGTATATGGGAATTATACAATGCCATCTTCTTTAGCCTGGCATCATATACGTGAATCATGCAATGCCATCCTGTTTAGCCAGTCATCGTATATGTGAATTGTATTGTGCCATATTTTTTCCATAATGTATTCCATTTGTCAACAATGTTTATACATTCATCTACTCTTCCTGTGCATCAGCCATTTGAGTCGGTCATGGGAAAATCTGGAGTGAAAACAAGGTCTTCTGAGCAGTCAGTGCTATCTGTCGATGCAGATTTCTTGCTGGTTACAGATAGCTCCTCAGAGGAGGATTCAGAGAGAGATGACCAGTCGTATTCCCCCCCCCCCGAGGTGCATGCTCTAACTTGGCTGGGTTATATTGCTCATATCATGCATATCGTGTCTTTCATTGCCATGCCATCTGCTTAGATTAGACATGCTTTGTGTGAATGCCTCCTGTTTGCTTTCTATATCAGATATGTGAATTATGCAATGCCATGTTTTTTCAGCCAGTTATCATATATGTGAATTATGCACCGCCATGGAGCCAGGCATCATATATGTGAATTATCTCATGCCATCTTTTTTTTCATTACGTATTCCATTTGTCGACAATCTGTGTATATTGAACTACTCTTCATGTGTATCAGCCATTTGAGCCGGTTATGGAAAAATTTGGAGTGAAAACAAGGTCTTCAGAGGATGCAATGGTACCTGTTGAAGCATATATCTCGATGGTTACAGGGAGCTCCTCAGAGGAGGATTCAGAGACAGATGACCAGTCCTATATCCCACCTGAGGTGTATGCTCTAAGTTGCAATGTTTATATTTCTCATATGATGCATATGGTGTCTTGCATTGCTTAGTTTAGACATCATATGCACAATATTGAATTCTATCTGCTTAGTTTAGAGATCATACATGCGAGTGCCAGCTGCTTAGTATATGAATCAATTATGTCAATTATATCATGCCATCCTGTATACTTAGACAACATGTATGTGAATTATTTCATCCCAACCTATTTTAGAAAGACATCATATAGTTTGTCATGTCATCCTGTTTAGGTACTCATCATATGTTGAATTATGCCATTATATCCTGTTAAGTTATCCATCATATATCTGAAACTGTGTCATGCTATCCTGTTTAGTTAGGCATCATATATGTGAAATTGTGTCAAGATGTCCTGTTTGGTTACACAACATATATGTGAATTACCACATCTATCTATCATACAATGTCTGTACGTTCAATTTCTTTTCTTGTTTATCAGCCATTTGAATTGGAGGGGCTGATGGCAGTATCTAAGGGAGCAAAAACCCGTTCTTCACAAAAGACAGTGCTACCCGTCAATGCAGATAGAACCATGGTTGTACTGGCCAACAAACTAGCCCCACCACACATAATCGAGACTCTTCCAGATTGCACACTTACACCGTTGGGAAGAGAACCAGCTACAACCCATCTAACCGCAACCCCAACGGATAGTAACCCACTTATAGTTGACAAAGCACCGTGTCCACCACAAAGTACCCCCACACGAGCAGTTTGTAAAGCTACTGTAGTGCCCAAAGCACGAAAACCACCACAGCTAACCCAAACTCCACGTTTAAAGCAGAAGAGCAACTGTTCTCAGGTCAGATTCCGTAGCTATAGTCCATACTCCTTTGCTGTTGCATCACTGTATTTACTCATACCAACTACTTTCGAATTTGAAGGATAGAATTGAAACTCCAATGGCGCAACGGGTATGTTTTATACCTATTTCTTTAACTGGATTGTTGTTCTAACTTCTTGCTCTATGTTGATTTCAGTTTAAGTTGTATAAACAGTTATGTTCTCATGTGATGCACATTACAAGTGCTGCTAATGTTGTGTAGTTTCTCACACTTATATTCTGTCTATGCTGATGTGTCTTAAAAATATATGAGTTGAACTATGTCTCTATCTTGATTAGGGAACATAAACTAGAATGATATGGACAATACAGTGACCATAGTACATAGATGTATGATTGTTTCATGCTGTTATCCTGTCCACCTTACTACTAAACCGGTTTACCAAAATGAGTTTCGTATACTACAAGCTAAACCTGTGATGTGTCTGCTTGCTTCTCTTGTAGTATGCAAACAGAATATTGGAGAAGAGCACCCCACTATGCAATGGTAGAGAAAGTAATGCAGATAAGGTTCAAGATAGTGAGACAACCCTGTTGGTCTCCAAGAAAGGTGATAAAAATGATCTTGTAGACAGTGAGAAAACCCCACAGTCCTGCGTTGATGTAGTGTTCGAGTTACTGGCCAGTACCGCTGGCACTAGCTCTTCAAACTCGTTGTCTGAATCACTTCGGCTTCTTCAGTCTCAGCTACAAGCTGAAAGGCATCAGTCAGCTGTGCTGCGGCAAGAAGCCGAAGGACTGAGGAAGTCCCTACAGAATTCAGATGCGTACTTTCTTGTGCAACAGCAAGCGCTGGAGGATTTAAGCGCCAAACAAGAGAAAGTTAATAAGCTTGCTAAGCATCTTGCCAGCATTATGTGGACCCAGGATATTGTTTCTTGAACTCTTCTAAAGTGGTTTCAGTTCTGGACTTGTTTTGCTGCGGCGTTTATATGATGCTTTGTTCCCTATATTTGCACTGGTGGCGAACTTTGATGCCTAGTGGATGTAATATGTGTAATAGCCGTGATAGCCTAGCATAAGTTGCTTGCTTATTTATTTCCTTGTTGTCTTGTTTATTTGTTTGCTTGTAGTCAGTGCAGTTCTTTTTCCGTGGTTTGCTAGTGGCTGCAATAACCTATTTTTTAAAACTAGGCCACAATAACCATGGGCTAATATTTACTGTAGTGACACTGGGCCTCCTACGGGCCGTAGAAACAGTGGGCCTTCTACGGGCCATAGAAACAGTAGGCCTTCTACGGGCCGTAGAAACAATGGGCCTTCTACCGGCCGTAGAAACAATGGGCCTTCTACAGGTCGTATCATCAATGGGCCTTATACGGGCCGTATGATCGATTGGCCAAACATGGGCCAATAACAGGCCGCATTATGGCCGTAAACGGGCTAGAGTTGGAATCATCCGTTCATGGGCCGACCATAACGGGCCATCGTTAATAGGCCGTATTTGATGATGCTATGAAAACGGCCCAACGTATTAACGGACCACAAACGGGCCGATTGTAACCACGGGCTGAATTTGGCCCACAAGCAGAAAATGACAGTAACGGGCCGTAAGTAAACGAATGCTGGAAATGAGCCCAAGAATAAATGGGCTCTAAGAAGTCCGGAAGATATAGAAATGGCCCAACGGAATAACGGGCCGTTAATGGGTATAAAGTGATACACTGTTCATTACAGCCCAGTTTCACCACGGGCCGTTAATGGGTGTAAAGTGATACACTGTTCATTACGGGCCAGTTTCACCATGGGCCGTTAATAGGCCAAGAGTTACATAGGGCCTCATATGGGCCGAAAGACGTCCTGAGCCATACATGGGCCAGAAGTGAAAATAGGCTGGAATCATATTGGATGGCCCAGATGACGCTACTGGGCCTAATACAGATAGGGCGTAACGGGCCTTGGGTTAGCGGGCTGTAAATGGGCTATATGCGAACAGGTCGTTAACAGGCTTTCCATGGGCCGGCCCGCCACCTTTTGACCAAGTCAAACGGGCAGGCCTTTTCACAGGAATGGGCCTCTGTTGGGCCGTGCCACATGTCGACGTATCATAGGCGCCTTCTGTCCAATGAGTGGATGACATCTGTCCCAACGATGAGCTGACACGTGTTTCCTCCAGCCAATGATGATTTTACATGTGGAAAATTCCCATTGGTCGGGGCTGTTAACGGGTTATCGGATCCAAAACCCGACCCGATAGCTTAACGGCGTTCTGTTACGGTGGATGCCATGTGTCGGTCACCCTTGACGAAAGCACTTCTGTGACGCGCGATTTATCGTCATGGAAGTGGACACTTCCGTGATGATAATTTTGGTAATGTCATGGAACACTTCTACGACAGCACAGGTATGACTATCTTGATTCTGTCATAAATTTGTCATGGATGTACATGCATGACAAAAAACGCGACCTACTGTGACAAACACGTATCATCACGGATGTGTATTTTTTTGTAGTGAGTGGAACAAAACACCAGGCATAAGGCCGAGCCTTCCACCCTTTACCAAGTATATAGGTGCATTAATTAAAATAAGAGATATTGTGATATCCCAACATATCCATGTTCCAACATGGAACAAACTTCTTCTTCACCTGCAACTAGCAACGCTATAAGACGGGCTGAGCAAAAGCGGTAACATAGCCAAACAACGGTTTGCTAGGAAAGGTGGGTTAGAGGCTTGACATGGCAATATGGGAGGCATGATATAGCAAGTGGTAGGTAGCGCAGCATAGCACTAGAGCGAACAACTAGCAAGCAAAGATAGAAGTGATTTCGAGGGTATGGTCAGCTTGCCTGAGATCCCGCAAGGAAGAAGAACGAGTCCATGAAGTAGACGAACCAACGTAGTCGAACGGATCCTCACAATCGCAACGTTACCGGAACTACCAAGGAGAAGCACAACCGGAAAGAAGCAAACATCATGGTAAACAACCATCACATAAACATGGCATGATGCACAATCAAGTATGATGCATGTCCGGTTTAATGATTCATGGCATGGAAAATGCAACAAACAACACTAAAAATTAAGTGGAGCTCAATATGCAACGAGTTGCATATTAACGAAACACCACATCAAATATTTAGTTCTCTCTCGTTTATGTACCCAACAATATTAAATGTTTATTAACATGGCAAGAGGTGAAGCATAAGTAAACTAACTATTTAGGCAAGTTAAAATGAGGCCGGAACTAACAAACAACAATTCCGGAAAATCCCCATATGCATATTTTGGATTTGGTACTGTTCTGCCCTATACACATTTTAGAGTTATTAAACATGCAAAGTAATTCCACCATGTTAAACTATGCATTTTTCAACCCCATTTACATATAAAGAACATTTAAATCCGAGCTACGGTTATTTAGTTATGAAATAAACCATTTTAACATGGCAAGATGTAAATTAATGCAAACAGAAATTTTAAATATTTTTAATAGGGATGAAAGTGGCATATTATGAAACTAGACAAAATTCTAAGCACTTTTCATATTTAAATCATTTTAATCCGATGCACCATTTGTAAGTTATTAAATGCATGATCTAGAGGGACTTTTCTGTAAAACTGGCAGTCTCTGGATAATACACAAATTCGCAGACGCTGGAAAAAATGTCTTCTGGGCCGAATCTGGCTTAGCCAACAGGAGCAGTGGCACTGGAGGCTCACCATGGGCTCTTGGCCCGGTCGGTGGAGGAGGTAGCAGGCCAGTTGAGGAGGTGGAGTAGGCTGGTCCTTGGCCAGCGAGGCACAGAGGCGCTAACGAGGCTCGCGCGGTCAACGGGGCGAGCGGCTGCATCCAGGCGAGCGAAGCAGAGGATGCGTCAGCACTGACAGCAGGTCGATGCCGCGGGGGCGTCCGGCAGCGGCGGCGCTTGGCGACAGGAGGCGGGCTTGGCAGGGGCGCGGCGGCTGCTCAATCCGGCGAGGACGGGCGAAGGGGCGCCGGATCCGGGCGACGGCAGGAGGTAGCTCCCGTGCGTTCTGGCGACGGGGTTCTCCGGAGATGGCGACCGAAAGCGTGGGATGTGGAGCAGAGGCAAGCCGGCGGCGTCGGGATCCTCTTGGAGGCCTTGGCGTTCGTCCAAGCAGGTCCCTTGTCCAAAGGAAACGAGTAGAGGGATGAGCAGAGGGAGAGGAAACCAGAGAGGGAAAGGAAGGAGAAAGGGAACGGAGAAGGACCTGGCTGGGCGGCTTCGGTGACGGGATCCTGGTGGCTTCGGCCGCTTCGCTTCCGTTCGCGCGGGAGCGAGCGAGCAGAGGGAGGGCAGAGGAAGGGGAGGGACGACAAGTCAGCGGCCTGGTGGTGTCGGGATCGATGGAGGTGAATCGGGAGGAGAGGTGGAGGCTACCATATGGGTGGATGGGGAAAACGAGGTGGATCTCGCGGCTGGCGGCGGGACGGGACTGATGGGACAAGCTCCCTAGGATCTAGGGTTGTCCACTATATATAGCAACTAGGTTTTTGGCTATGGACTAATCTGGCCCTTCGATCGTAATCGAATGGCCGAGAAAAGTAGGTTAGGTGGTCACGGTCAAGAGGGAAGCGAAAACCCAATTGGTCTGGAATGGTCAATGAAGGCAAGGGGAACGCGGCAACTACGAGCAACTACAAGTTTTATGAAAACATGCGGATGCAATGCGATGATGAATGCAAGACACAGATAAATACCCACAACGATAACGAAAAATATGGAAGCCGTCCGGAGCGTCAGTTTCGGGGCGTTACAACATAGTTGCTTAATTAGTATGCTTGAAGTATTATTATTTTTACGTCAATATTAAATTTTTATCATGAATCTTTTGGATCTGAACATTCATGCCACAATAAAGAAAATTACATTGAAAATTATGTTAGGTAGCATTCCACATAAAAAATTCTGTTTTTATCATTTACCTACTCGAGGACGAGCAGGAATTAAGCTTGGGGATGCTTGATACGTCTCCAACGTATCTATAATTTTTTATTGTTCCATGCTATTATATTATCTGTTTTGGATGTTTAATGGGCTTTATTATGCACTTTTATATTATTTTTGGGACTAACCTATTAACCGAAGGCCCAGTACTAATTGCTGTTTTTTGCCTATTTCAGTGTTTCGCAGAAAAGGAATATCAAACGGAACCCAAACGGAATGAAACCTTCGTGAGGATCATTTTTTGAACAAACGCAATCCAGGAGACTTGGAGTGGACGTCAAGGAAGCAACGAGACAGCCACGAGGCTGGGAGGTGCACCCCCACCCTCATGGGTCCCTCGTAGCTCCACCGACCTACTTCTTTCGCCTATATATACTCTTATACCCTGAAAACATCCAGGAAAGCCACGAAACACTTTTTCCACCGCCGCAACCTTCTGTACCCGTAAGATCCCATCTTGGGGCCTTTTTCGGCGCTCCACCGGAGGGGGAATCGATCACGGAGGGCTTCTACATCAACGCCATAGCCTCTCCGATGATGTGTGAGTAGTTTACCACAGACCTTCGGGTCCATAGTTATTAGCTAGATGGCTTCTTCTCTCTCTTTGGATCTCAATACAAAGTTCTCCTCAATTCTCTTGGAGATCTATTCGATGTAATTCTTTTTGCGGTGTGTTTGTTCAGATCCAATGAATTGTGGGTTTATGATCAAGATTATCTATGAACAATATTTGATTCTTCTCTGAATTCTTATATGCATGATTTAATATCTTTGCAAGTCTCTTTGAATTATCGGTTTAGTTTGACCTACTAGATTGATCTTTCTTGCAATGGGAGAAGTGCTTAGCTTTGGGTTCAATCTTGTGGTGTCCTTTCCCAGTGACAGCAGGGGCAGCAAGGCACGTATTGTATTGTTGCCACCGAGGATAAAAAGATGGGGTTTATATCATATTGCTTGAGTTTATTCCTCTACATCATGTCATCTTGCCTAATGCGTTACTCTGTTCTTATGAACTTAATACTCTAGATGCATGCTAGATAGCGGTCGATGTGTGGAGTAATAGTAGTAGATGCAGAATCGTTTCGGTCTACTTGTCACGGACGTGATGCCTATATACATGATCATGCCTAGATATTCTCATAACTATGCACTTTTCTATCAATTGCTCGACAGTAACTTGTTCACCCACCGTAAAATATGCTATCTTGAGAGAAGCCACTAGTGAAACCTATGGCCCCCGGGTCTATTTTCCATCATATTAATATCCCGTCAACTAGCTATTTCTGTCGCCGTTTATTTTGCAATCTTTACTTCTCAATCTATACAACAAAATACCAAAAATATATATCTTATTATCTTTATTAGATCTCAGTTTTGCAAGTGGCCGTGAATGGATTGACAACCCCTTTATCGTGTTGGTTGCAAGGTTCTTAATTGTTTGTGCAGGTACTAGTGGTGCAGGTACGAGGGATTTGCGTGTAGTCTCCTACTAGATTGATACCTTGGTTCTCAAAAACCGAGGGAAATACTTACGCTACTTTGCTGCATCACCCTTTCCTCTTCAAGGGAAAACCAACGCATGCTCAAGAGGTAGCAAGCCACATGCCAAAAAATACGGCCACGTACGTACATACGAGCGGCGTCTCGAAACGCGTACTTGTGCATATGGATGGCCAGGGCTCGGCAATGGACGGCAGCGACGTTGCCCTGTTCATCTTCAGCTAACCGGCTAGGTCAGAACGGTGGAAACAACGTCGTGTTCACCGGGAGCCAAGTGACTGGGTCGGAACGCGTCCTGTTCATCGGGAGGCAACAGACTGGGTCGGAATGGGTCATGTTCAATGGTAGCTAACTGGCTTGGACGGAACAGCCGGAACGGGGTCCGGCGTACCGCAAAACAGAGGAAAACGATGTTCTGTCTGAACATGTACGGTCGAAATGGGGTCCTTTTCATCTGGAAGGGTCTGGCGTACCGCAAAACAGAGGAAATGGACTTGTGTTTGAGCTCCTAGCCTCCTACAGTCGAAACAGGGTGCTGTTGATCGGGAGGGGTGTGGCGTACCGCAAAAATGAGGAAACAGACTTGTGTTGGAGCTCCTACGGTCGAAACAGGGGTCCTGTTCATCGGGAGGGGTCTAGCGTACCGCAAAACGGGACTCCATGGGCTACTGTTCATCCATCGTCTACTGCCTCGCTCCAGCCTCCATGGGATACTGTTCATCCACCATCGACTTCCAACAGCCTCCACTCCTACAGTTCATCCACCGTCAACTTCCTCCATCCTCCACCAGCTACTGTTCACCACGGGGTCCTGTTCATGCAGCCTCCACAGGCTACTGTTCAACCAACCATCCACACGGGGTCCTGTTCCACCAGCCCTCCATGGGCTGCTGTTCATCCAGCCGTCCACCGTCTACTGTTCAACCAACCCTCCATGGGGTCCTGTTCATCCACCCCAACCGACTCGATCAGGGTCCTGTTCATCCAGCGGGAATGGCCTCTACTAGCACAGGGTCCTGTTCATCCAAACCCCACCGGGAACTATTCAACCAACCCCCAACAACACTCACTATTCATCAAGAGGCAGCAGGTTCGATCGGCTTCCGTTGGCAGCAGTAGCAAAGGAATCGCTCGGGTTCAGTTAATAACCAGGGATCGTTCGCTCGGGTTCAGTAATGTAGCTAGTGCAATCGCTCGGGTTCAATAAGCGAATGCCTCGCACACACGCGTGTACGTATACGAGAGAAAACACGCAAACCTCTGTGCATCACTCGGCCCGACCACCCACCGTAACCGGGAACTCCCCGATATTTTCCTTGCCCTCGCTTCTACCATGATTTTTCCGTCATGGACGGCCCAAAGAATGTCATGCAGCTGCGTCTCCGGACCGCCCAGGATGAAAAGCCCATTTTCTGTCATGATTTTTTGTCATAGAAGTAGGAGCCCACCACATCTATGATGATATCGGGTTTTGTCACAATTATCGTCATAGAAGTGTCATAAGCATGATAGAAAAAAATTCGTCCGGCCCAAAATGTCAAGGATGTGTCTTTTTTTGTATTGCACATGCCCGACCGACCAAGCAGAAGGTTCGGAAGCAAGCTTTGGAGCGGCAGCAATTCATTGCCAAGGAGATCAAGAAAATTGAGGCAGCTGGTCTGGTCAGAGGAGTACTGCATCCAACATGGTTAGCAAATCCTATGGTGGTACGCAAGGCTAATGGGAAATGGAGGCTTTGCATAGATTCTACGGATCTGAACAAGGCATGCCCGAAAGACCCATTTCCCTTGCTGTGCATTGACCAAATTGTGGATTCCACTTCCGGGTGTGACCTTCTTTCTTTCCTGGATGCATACTCTTGATAGCACCAGATTTTCATGTCCAAGGAAGATGAGGAGAAGACCGCGTTCAAAAACCCAAGTGGCACGTACTGCTTCGTACGGATGCCCTTCGGGCTGAAACGCGTCGGGTCCACTTTTGCAAGGGAAGTCCAGATTAGCTTTGAATCATAGCTGCACAAAAACATTGAAGCTCACATGGATGATATTGTGGTCAACACCAAGGACAAATCGACCCTCATCCAGGATTTGGAACAAACCTTTACTAATCTGCGCAAGATCAACTTGAAGCTGAACCTGGAGAAGTGCGTATTTGGCGTTCCTTCCACCAAGCTACTTGGCTTCTTTGTGTCCCATCAGGGATAGAGGCCAACCCCGACAAGATCAAGGCTATCGAGCAGATTCGAGCACCCAAGACAGTTAAGTACGTTAGGCTTTTGACTGGATGTGTTGCCGCGCTTAGCAGGTTCATTTCGAAGTCTGCCGAGCGCGCCTTGCCGTTCTTCAAAATCTTGAAGAAGGCATGACCTATGGAGTGGACCCCGAGGGCGTATGCTGCGCTACAAGATTTGAAGACCTATCTTTCCTCCGTGCCCACTTTGGTCGCTCCTGATACGTCCATTATGCATCATGTTTACATGCTGTTATTTATAATGTTTTTATGCATATTAATGCTTTTTGGAGTAATTCTAATGCCTTTTCTCTCATAATATGCAAGGTACACACAAACAGGGAGAATTCTGGCAGCTGGAAATCTGGACCTGGAAAAGCTACGTCATGCCACCTATTCTGCACAACTCCAAATGAGCTAAAACTTTACGGGAAAATTTTATGGAATATATAAGAAATATTGGAGCCAATAACTACCAGAGGGGCCCACCAGGTGGGCACAACCCACCTGGGCTCGCCAGGGAGCCCAGGCGCGCCCTGGTGGGTTGTGCTCCCCCTCGGCCCACCTCCGGTGCCCATCTTCTGGCATATAAGTCATTTTTACCTAGAAAAAAAATAAGGAGAGGACTTTCAGGATGGAGCGCCGCCGTCTCGAGGCGGAACTTGGGCAGGAGCACTTTTTCCCTCCGACAAAGCGATTCCGCCGGGGGAACTTCCCTCCCGGAGGGGGAAATCATCGTCATCATCTTCACCAACAACTCTCCCATCTTGGGGAGGGCAATCTCCATCAACATGTTCAATAGCACCATCTCCTCTCAAACCCTAGTTCATCTCTTTTGTTCAATCTTTGTACCGGAACTATAGATTGGTGCTCGTGGGTGACTAGTAGTGTTGATTACATATGGTAGTTGATTACTATATGGTTTATTTGGTGGAAGATTATATGTTCAGATCCAATATGCTAATTAATAACCCACTGATCTTGAGCACGATTATCATTTGTGAGTAGTTACTTTTGTTCTTGAGGTCACAGGAGAAATATGTTGCAAGTAATCATGTGAACTTGATATGTGTTTGATATTTTGATAGTATGTATGTTGTGATTCCCTTAGTTGTGTCATGTGAACGTCGACTACATGATACTTCACCATATTTGGGCCTAAGGGAATGCATTGTGGAGTAGTTATTAGGTGATGGGTTGCGAGAGTGACAGAAGCATAAACCCTAGTTTATGCGCTATTCCGTAAGGGACCGATTGGATCCAAAAGTTTAATGCTATGGTTAGAATTTATTCTTAATACTTCTCTTGTAGTTGCGGATGCTTGCGAGGGGGTTAATCATAAGTAAGAGGCTTGTTCAAGTCAGAACAACACCTAAGCACCGGTCCACCCACATATCAAATTATCGAAGTAGCGAGCATGATTCGAATCAACATGATGAAAGTGACTAGATGAAATTCCCGTGTACCCTCAAGAACGCTTTGCTTACTATAAGAGACTGTTTTGGCCTGTCCTTTGCATCAAAAGGATTGGGCTACCTTGCTGCAATTTTGTTAGTACTATCGTTACTTGCTCGTTACAAATTATCTTGCTATCAAACTACTCTGCTACTTACAATTTCAGCACTTGCAGACATTACCTTGCTGAAAATGACTTGTCATTTCCTTCTGCTTCTCGTTGGGTTCGACAATCTTACTTATCGAAAAGGATACAATTGATCCCATATATTTGTGGGTCATGAAGGCTATTTTCTGGCGCCGTTGCCGGGGAGTGAAGCGCTCTTGGTAAGTGGAAATTGGTAAGGGAAAATTATTACTACGTGCTGAAATTTATTGTCACTTGTTACTATGGAAAACAATCCTTTGAGGGGTTTGTTCGGGGTATCTTCACCTTGACTAGAACCACAATTAGTTACCCCTCAACCTACTGCACCTACTGAAAATATTGAATATGAAATTCTTTCGGGTATGATAGAACAACTGCTAGCTAATCCTTATGCAGGAGATGGAACCGAACATCCTGATATGCACTTAATATATGTGGAAGAAATTTGTGGATTGTTTAAGCTTGCAGGTTTACCCGGAGATGAAGTTAAGAAGAAGGTTTTCCCTTTATCTTTGAAGGGAAAAGCATTGGCATGGTATAGGCTATGCGATGATATTGGATCTTGGAATTGGAATCGATTGAAATTGGTGTTTCACCAAAAAAAAATCCTATGCATCTAGTTCACCGTGATCGGAATTATATATATAATTTTTGGCCTCGTGAAGGAGAAAGTATCACTCTAGCTTGGTTGAGGCTTAAGTCAATGTTTTATTCATGCCCCAATCATGAGCTCTCAAGAGAAATTGTTATCCAAAATTTTTATGCTCGACTTTCTCATAATGATCGGTCCATGCTTGATACTTCTTGCGCTGGTTCTTTTATGAAGAAAACTATTGAATTCCGGTGGGATCTTTTGGAAAGAATTAAAAGCAACACTGAAGATTGGGAACTCGATGAAGGTAATGGGTTAGGTATTAAGCTTAAGTATGATTGTGCTAAAACTTTTATGAATACCGATGCTTTTCAAAAGTTTAGCACTAAATATGGACCTGACTCTGTGATAGTAGCCTCCTTTTTGAATCATTTTCTACTCATGTTGATCTCCCTAAAGAGAAGCGGTTTAAATATCACCCACCTATTAAAGAAAAATTTAAAGAACCGGTACCAGCTAAAGAGGAAACTATCGTTTATAATGTTGATCCAGTTGTTCCTACTGCTTATATTGAGAAACCACCTTTCCCTGTTAGGATAAAGGAACATGCTAAAGTTTCAACTGTGGTCAACAAATGTTATATTAGAACACCTAAACCCGATGAACAAATCAAAGTAGAACCTAGTTTTGCTATGGTTAAGGATCTCCTGGAAGACAATATAGATGGGCATGTTATTTACTTCTATAATAAAGCTACTAGAATTGTCAAACCCGATAAAGAAGATAAACATAGACCCGTTGTTGGCATGCCTGTTGTCTCAGTTAAAATAGGAGATCACTTTTATCATGGTTTATGTGACATAGGCGCTAGCGTGAGAGTTATGCCCCTTACCTTATATCAAGAAATTATGAATTACATAGCACCCGCTGAAATAGAAGAAATAGATGCTAGTATTAAACTTGCTAATACAGACACCATCACACCACTTGGGATTTGTCGGCGTCCTAGGAACGGGGGTGCCCAGACATGCTTGCCTGCGGCCCATGGGGTGGCTCCGTCGACGGCCCGGTATGGCCCAGCTTCAGCAACAACAACCCAAGACCCTTGCGAGGGGCCGAGCCTCGCAAGGCGGACGACACCATGACCTCCCTGAGGGGCGGCCTCACCAGGCCTGCTCCCGAGGAGCGGAGATATCAATGCAGGGTGCACCTCAAGAGGTTCATATGACGTGAGCCATGACGACCAAGGCCAGGCGGGCGCCAGTGGGTGCAGTGCGCCAGTTTCCTCTTTGGTGCTAAGGAGGGAAGCGCAGGCGTGGAGTCCCGAGGAATCAAGAAAAGGTTTCCATATCGGTGCAACATGACCAAGACCGCCAGGACGGCATGATGGAGGTCATCGCGGAGCCCACTATAGCGTCACCACCATATCCTTTTGCAGGCGAAGACTACTTTTGTCAGGATAGCTTGTACTAGTTTTCCCCCTTCAAATTTGGCCGTTGTAGGATCCCTTCCCACCTACATTTGGGAAGAGGACCAAGGCCACTATAAATAGGACCTAGCCACCACCATAGAGGAGGACAGATCGATTCCTCCCAAACCACCTCACCAGCTCATCAACCTCAGTGACACCTCACCTCATGGGGTTGTTCATCCACTCTACTAGTTCATCCTCAGCCCCTCGAGGCAATCCACCACAAAGCTGGAGTAGGGTATTACAATGCAAGGTGGTCCGAACCAGGATAAACTACTGTGTCCCTTGTCCCTTGGGTTTGTCGAGCTAGGCTGTGGAATCGTTGAGCAGGCAGACTAGGAAGAGGGAGTTCTTCGCATGCACCCCAGAGTTCAAACCTCTTAAGGGTCTGCGGAACCCCGAATCCGACATTTGGCGTGCCAGGTAGGGGTGCATCAAAGTCTCTCTTCCGTCGATCGACTTGCCGCTGCTCCACTTTTCCATGGCTGATGCTCGTCGAGCCCGTGCTGAGTGTCGAGCCGCTCTCGCTGCTTGTGTTGCCTAGACGGTGCCCGTCGGTGGGCCTCCCCATCGTTCTCCATCACCCACCGCCAACGCCGCCACCAGCCCGGCGGGGCACGAGCAGCAAGCTTCATCGCTGCACCCCTCCGTGCGGCGGGTCGGACGCACCGCCACCCCGTCGCTGACTCCGGCCGGCTCGTCGTCCCACGCTCATCACGGCCCGGCGAACGCGTAGGCTGCGTTGCTCATGGCGCGTGAGCTCCTGTGCTACTGCCCAATCGACGACCTCTACGAAGACTGGCTGGACCGCATCGCCGAGCTAGTCAGCGCGGCTGGGCTCGCCTGCACCGTCCCTCTCATTACCTCGCCCGCCGCCTGCTGCGGGCGACATAGCCCATGGAGTGCCTCCGCCACCTCCCCGTCAGGACGTCACCCTCGGTCCAAGACGCGCTGCCCCGCGGCGCGACCCACCATGCAGGGCGCCCGCACGCGAAGAGGAAAGCTGCCTGGAGGTCCAAGGGCCGCAAGAAGGTGCTCCATCGCTCCCTCCACCGCCAAGAAGGAATGACGACCACCACCAGGACGAGGGGGCTGGGGGCTTCCAGGAACCTAGCGCCATCGCCTGCATCCTGGGTGGCGCTCAGGCCCCAGCCTCCCATCGCATCTTCAAGTAGTTCGCTCGTGAGGTGAACGCGGCCCTCCCGAGGCTCGAGGCCACGCGTCCGCTTAGGTGGTCCAAGTGCACCATCACCTTCAGCTCATCCGACCAGCTCAAGTGCACCGCGACTGCCGGCGCCCTCCCAATGCTCTGCTCGCCCATTATCAGCAATGTCCTTGTCACCAAGACCCTCATCGATGGCGGTGCGGGGCTCAATGTTCTTTCCATCGAGACGTTCGACCGCCTCAAGGTGCCATATGATCAGCTGTAGCCCACTGAGCCCTTCTCAGGGGTGACCGACGGCTCCACCACTCCGATAGGGCAGATCCGCCTCCCTATCACCTTCGGCCAACGCGACAACTACCGCACCGAGCTCATTGACTTCAACGTCACCCACATCTGCCTCCCGTACAATGCCATCCTTGGATATCCAGCCCTGGCCAAGTTCATGGCGGTGACCCACCATGGCTACAATGTCCTCAAGATGCAGGGGAACCGTGACATCATCAAGATCGTCTGCGAGGAGAAGGACGCGGTGTGCTCCCTCGAGCGCGCCTACCAGGCTGCGGCGATCGAAGACCCAGACCATGAAGGCGCCATCTACCCTCCTAAGGCTATCCCCAAGAAGAAGAAGCAGCTGCTCCGCCAAGAGCCTTAGGAGCGCAGTGTCTCCAGCCGCACCACCTCAGGACCAGCGCCCGCAGATGGGGCGCCTCCCTCCCTTGCATAGGAAGGCGCGCCCGGCGCCCTCCTCAGGCTGGGCTCTGGGGCTCTCTTCTAGAGGGCCTCTGACTTAGCCAACGTCACGAGGGAGGCGCTTGGGAACCACATGGAGGCATGCTTCGTCACACACTTCCCTCACGAGGGCACAAGGCACGGGGTGCCAGGTGCTTAGGAGTTCATCACCAAGGCAACCGAGGAGCTTCAGGAGGCGAGAGCCATGCGCGGCGACCATCGCCTACCGCCTGGCGCGGCCCCTTGTCCTGGCAAGGACAATGAGCTGCGCGTCTGCGTCAACATCCCAGGGCTCTGCAGAGCCGCATCCCAGGAACGCTTCTAGCCTTCACGCATTGGTCGGTGTGAGAGTCCACCTAACAGCTATGTTCCCATGCCATTCGGCTTGCCAAACGCGACTATTACCTTCCAGCGTTGCCTGCGAAGTGTTCTGGCAGCTCAGGAGGCTAGGCACCATGCGGTCCTGGCGGAGATGGCGACGGTTCTTCAGGAGCCTCCCGAGCCTCCGGAGGTTCAGGACCCAGGCGGCTCATGAGGAGCAGCCCTGCACGCATCTCCAGCTACTTCAACATCTCTTCAGAAACAGTGCCAGGTGACATTTTCCGATTTATTCTGTTGGGGGCGCCCCTTGGGCTGCATCATCCCCAGGCCACGTGGGTCTATCCCTGTGGCATCTATCATTCTTGCATCTATCCGAACTAGCTTTACCTCCTCCCATAAGCTGATTTATGTTGCCACCTGCTCGGTTGTCGCCCTTCGCGGCCTCCCTCATTGCTGGCCGGCCTCCTGCTCATCCCGTAATGGGGGCTACACATGCTGACACGGTGCTTGTGCTCGGGTCCGTCCCTGTAACGCTGATAAACCTGAGAGATCAAGCTCTGGCTCGCGGCCCATCCCGCGCACGTCACCTCACCAGATCCTTAGTGCCTTCGTCTTCTTGCGGAAAGATCAGAGGTAGGGTAGCAAGCGCGATTTTAAGTTATGATCTCCCCTCGGGCTAACCCATAGGAATCTCCAGAGCTTGGCTACGGGTGGCTCCGCCAGCTGCCCCCTTTTCACACGATTCGCTTGCACGTTAAAGGGGGCTCCCGAGCATCGCGCCTCGGGAGCTCCTACTGACTCTCCAACCCTCACCCCCTGGCCTTGACCACGACATCGCGACCTGGCATACCAGCGGTGGTAGAGCTTCGCTCGAGGGTCCGGACCCGAGGAAGTAGAGCACTTAGATGAGTGAGGAAAGGGGAGGTTGGCACAAGCCTACCTGGGGGCACCACCACCGAAACGCAAATCGGGTGCTACGCAAGGAATCACCTCTCGCTCGTTAAGATAAGTCACCTGTTCATGTTAACGCAACGCCACTGTCTGGAGTTTCGACTCTTGCAGCCTTGCTCCGGCAATGCCGCCTTCCTTTCCAGCCTTCTGGAAGTTGCTTGCATGACAAAGGGGACCTCTTGAGCATCACGCCTCAGGAGCTCTTACCGGACCTTGGGCCGCTCGCCTCCTGGTCTTGACCACGACATCGTGACCTGGCATACCAGCGATGGTCGGAGCTTGCCTGGGGACTGGGACCTGCCGGCGTAGAGCGGCAAGCTACTGCGAGGACGAAAAGGGGGGACAATGCCGAGCAAGACGTGCAGCCGCAACATTATAGTAGGAATAATAAATATTGAAGCAAAAGCATTACATGTTCTTTACACACCCCCACGGGGTTCGTCTCGCTTCCTCGCAGGGAACAAAAGAAGAAAAACCTCACGGAGCCCTGACTACGGACGTCGCCACCGACGCCATCATCAATAGTGGGCCACGGGAGGCCGACGCCAACCCCATCCAGTTCATCGATGACGCCGAGCGGATGGCGCTGCTGCGCTTTGGGCACGGCGAGAGCTCGGAGGCACGTAGCTGTCGTCGCTCGACTCCAGGGACTCGCTAGGCTCAGGAGAGTCATTGGACTCCCAGGAGTCATCGCTGCTGCTCGAGGAGCTATCGACAGGAACGGGGCAGGCTCGACGCCTGCTGCCGCGCCATCCTAGCGGCTTCCTCCAGGGCAGCACTCCAGGCGGCGGCCTTCCTCGTCGAAGACCTTGAAGAACAGCATGGAGGCGTCGTCGTACTCGAAGTGGATGGCGAGGGCCCTTTCCGCACGGCAAGCGCAGGCGACCTCGCCCCATCCTCGGGTCATGAAGATCTTGCCTTGGGGGACGACCTCGACCTCCGCCCCCGTAGCCAGACTGCAGCACCCGGCGTGTTGCACCCACAGCTCGAGCGGCCCCCTCGGCGGCATCTCCTCGGCGAAGGACCGCGGAAACCCGATCCAAGTGTGCGGCGGCATCGCCGCCCACATCATGAATTCACGCGAGGAGCCTTCGGCGTGGGTTCGCGGGCTAGCCGGCCGCACGGCCCCAGCCTGGTCACCGCGGCCGTGGCTCGCGCGGCGCGGGGCACCGCCGCCCTCTTCCGAGCCTTGCGCCTGGGCGTAGAGGGGGAGTGGGAAACCGGGTGGTGACCGCTCGTACCAGGGTCGCGTCACTTCTTGCCTCTCCCCGTCGTCGTGACGAGGCCTGGACCTTTTCTTCGGTGGGAGCAGTTCAGGCTCCTCGCAGGGGACCTTCCCTTTTTCCGTCGCAGAAAACCTCCTAATCGGTGCCATGGATACTACAGCAAGACGGGAAGGCAGAAAGGAAAAAGAAAGAGCAGGCAACGAGAAGAAGGAGATGAGGCAAAGAAGGCTTCGCCCCTCCCCTCATTTATAGCCAAGAGGAGGCCAAACGCCGAAATGATGATTTTTCTTTGCATGCAGCAGAGTCTCGTCAAGTCAAACAGTTGGCGAGGCAGCATGGGGAAGCGGAGGCGCCCACGTCCCATCAATCGCCACATGTCGACCAAGGTCGCAGGCGGTTGGGGCCCGCAGCGCTCCACCCTTGCCCTTTGTCTTCGCCTCGAAGCCAAGTTTGAGCGCGCCTTGGGCACGGGGGATACTGTCGGAGTCCTGGGAACGGGGGTGCCCAGACATGCCTGTCTGCGGCCCATGGCGTGGCTCCATCGACGGCCCGGTACGGCCCAGCTTCAGCAACAACAACCCAAGACCCTCGCGAGGCGGACGACACCAAGACCTCCCTCAGGGGCGGCCTCACCAGGCCAGCTCCCGAGGAGCGGAGATATCAATGCAGGGTGCACCTCGCGAGGTTCATATGACGTGAACCATGAAGACCAAGGCCAGGCGGGCGCCAGCGGGCGCAGTGCGCCAGTTTCCTCTTTGGTGCTAAGGAGGCAAGCGCAGGCGCGGAGTCCCGAGGAATCAAGCAAAGGTTTCCATATCGGTGCAACAAGACCAAGACCACCAGGACGACCGGACGGAGGTCATCGTGGAGCCCACTGCAGCGTCAACACCAGAGCCTTTTGCAGGCAAAGACTACTTTTGTCAGGATAGCTTGTACTAGTTGTGCCCCTTCAAATTTGGCCGTTGTAGGATTCCTTTCTGCCTACATTTGGGAAGAGGACCAAGTCCACTATAAATAGGACTTAGCCACCACCATAGAGGAGGACGGATTGATTCCTCCCAAACCACCTCACCAGCTCATCGAGCTCAAGAACGCCTCACCTCCTGAGGCTGTTCATCCACTGTACTAGTTCATCCTCAGCCCCTCGAGTCAATCCACCACAAAGCTGGAGTAGGGTATTACACCGCAAGGTGGCCCGAACCAGGATAAACTGCAGTGTCCCTTGTCCCTTGGGTTCGTCGAGCTAGGTGTCACGACCGGATTTTTGGGATATAAATTCCCAGAAAAGCGGCCTGTGCGCTCATCAGTCCCAGGATTACTGTTAGCTGATGAGGTACCAACTTGATATAAGAATTCCAAGCAAGTACAAAAATATGTAGTACAAGACCATTTAGGCTTAGGAGTACAACACTTGGTTACTAGTGGTTGAGGGCGGAAGCGGTTGGATACATCTGCGTCTATGGGACTCCATTTCCCACAAGAACAGCTGACCAGGATAACTCCTATCTTCGCGAGGCTGCAAACGTCAACGCGTAGGTTCCGAGGTTGTCACCGCGATGCTTATCTCCAAGCAAGGAATCTGGCCAAGACAATAGCCAGGGACAAGCCAGTGAGTACGTTTGAATGTACTCGCAAACATTAAGAACACGGGTATAATATATCAAACATGCTCCGGGTAAATTAGATGATCACACGTCTGTCACGAAATATACGAAAGACCAAGATGCACACATATGGTTAAAAATATACCAAAACAAAATACTGGGTGCCAAACGAGTGTCTGAATGACTCCTCGAGCGGAAAATGCAGAATAGTAATACTGGTGCCAAACGAGTGTCTGAATGACTCCTCGAGCGGAAAATGCAGAAATAATAATGCCGCAGTCGGGCGTCGGGGCGACACCACATAAAGGGCTTATAAGAGAATAATCACAGTGAATATCCAGGAGGTAGAACCATCCCAGGGATACTCAATAATATACGTAATATAAATGGTTAGTCCAAAAATAAATAAGGATCAAAATCCACATGTGCCACAATCATAAACAATATATAGTACAGTCGTTTCTCCATCCAAAAAAACCGATAATTTAGTCAAGCCGTATCTCCATCCGAATACCGTTACTACGTTCCAGTTAAATCGTTCTCCATCCGAATACCGTTACTGAGACTCAACTCAGACTATGGTTTTTACTCAAGGACATGACTATCCAACAGGATATATCCTCTGCAGAGGGAGTACCATTTTCAACGAGTAACGGGATTACTCAGTCCCTTGGGACTAATTCCATCTACGGTCTTTTGATTGAAAACACGCCTGACCTGCACACACCAGCTTAACTCACCAGTGTCTGGAATCACCCACGACACCTGCCAAGCAAAACTCTAAGTGGGGAGGCTACAACCTCGACGTAGCATGGGATCACAAAATTTATACCGCGCACAAACTGGGGAGCTACCCCTTCGGCTACAACCGAAACACCCATGCCCCCGGACCGGATGACTGGCTTTAATCCATGGCCATGGGACCCTCATCACGGCCTCTCTGTACGGTGTGTGCTTTGGAAAGGGGTTGACAACCTACTGAACCATACCCTGTCCCCTGCAGGGACGAGTGGTGGTACCGACAAAGAAGGAAGCTATTGATCAAGACTCGGTCTACAACCGACTCAGGTGGTCCATGTATCCACGAACAATATTACCACTAGTGAAATAAATCACCACTCCTAGAGCCTCACCATGCTATGCCGGGCATACTCGTCTCGACGAGGGATTAGGGACAAGCTCGTGTCTACCCAAGACCACGACTTTCCCGGCTTCCTACCGGTGTGCAAGAGAAGCTCACGAGGATGACCCAAATCACTAGTGTATCCATTGCTGACCACAAAACAACTCCAAAGTGCACTCCTGCACGAGACCATATCGATACGTAAAGCTATCACATACTCCAAGTCAAAAGGTGTTGTGATCGCATCCAAACACCACAACAAAATATTATGCCAGAGTTCAGAAATGCTTGCCTTCAAGAGTATGCATAGGATGCACTTTTTGGAAGCTTCCCTTTTCCTCCAAAATCCTATTTTGCAAATATACAAATAACAAATATTTCAAACACAGTACCAAAAGTTGTCTCAAATAATTTTGAAATAAATCTTAAAATAAACTAGATGAAAATTGAGAGAGGTAGGAAAAAGAATCAACTCATTTGGAGTTTTATTTTAAAAGTTATATCCAGTCAAAGTTTGGTCAAATCTCTGTTTTTAAATAAAACCAGAAAAGAAAACAATTCAGAAGAAATTACGCTTTCGCAGTAGAGGAGACGCACTCGGGAGTTTGCGCCTTCACTTAAACAGAGGGAGCGGTCGCGCGGGTCACTAACAGTGGGTCCAGAGGGCCCACTGGTCAGGTTTGACCGTTTCTTCCCTCCTTCTCCTCTCTTCTGCCCGACGGGAGCGGGGCTCCGGTGATCGCCGTCGATGCACGGCAGCGCCTCATGGGCATCCAAGGGCGGGGATGGAACGGCTAGACCGAGGCGGTCCTTTGGGTGGTTGATGGGTCGTCGGAGGTGGAAGGAATCGCCGGCGGCGAGCTCCGCGCCGGAGAAAAGCTACGGTGGTGAAGTGACTTTGGTGCTCCGGTGGTCTCCGATCGAAGTTGAGTAGCTGGGCAGCTCCGCAAGGACCAGAGGGAGCGACTGGTGGTGTTGGAATGGTGGGGGAGGGCTTGGCTGTGACGAACGGCACTGGATTGCGGCGGCGACCGAACTTGCGAGAGTTGAGGAAGATGGCCACTACGGGTCGATCTACTGCGTGGGAAGCTCTACGGGGAGTGTCTGATGTCGCCTGAAGCTTTGAACGAGCTCGGGGTTCCCTTTTATAACGTGACGAGGCTGGCTCCACGACGGCAGAAGCTAAGATCGCCGGCGACCACTTTCCTGTAGTTGCAGGGTATCGTGGCGGCGACGAACGCGTTCCGACGAGCGGGAGGATAAGCACGGCCTGTGCTCCGGGGCAGCTGGCGTGCGCTGGTGGTTTGGGCGGCATCGCCCGCGGCGGAATCCGCTGCCGACGCCGGCGTGCTGCCAAGGCGGCGCTGCAGAGTGCCAGGGGGAGCTTGGAGGGTACTGGAGAGAGGGCGAGTGCCTGGCGGGGTTCGGCAGGCGAGCAGGGGTCAGAGATGGGACGCGACGAGGGCGGCAGTGCGGCGTGTCGGCGTAGTGCGCGCGCGTGCAAAACGTGCGCTCTAGGCGCGCCCAGAGCACGCACGGCACCCGCTCGACGAAATGCCAGCGTGCTCTAGAGCTCGAGGGTGGTGCTGGCACTACACAGGATGGAGGTAGGGGTAACAAGGCACTCAGTGGACAAGGTGGGTAGGTCAGGGGTTCAAGTCCACAATGCAAACCCGAGAGCTTGCCAAAAATGACTGTGCACACCAGGTGTTCGACAGAATGTCATATGCGCTTCGGCAACTCTTGGAGTGGCCAAAATCTCCAGATCAGTGTCTCTTTAGATGCAGGAGATGGTGGTAAGATTAGTTTGGCAAAAACGGAAAGTTGATAGTGCAAGAATTTTAGAAAACCAGTTATGGGCAGAAACTAAAGGCTGACATTGCATGCACCAAATATATGCCAAAGGGTCCAATCTCCTGGACTTAAGAGTTTGGTAGGGAGGACTATAGGTAGTAAAAAGCTCAAAGGTATTAGAGCAAAATAAAAATGGGTTGCAGTACAAATCACTAAACTGGACCAGAATGGAAATGAAGATGATTCACTTAAATTTTTCAAAGAACATTACTGGGTTTTTGCTTGAAGATGAATTGTATGCATCCATTGACATCTCCAAACACTTGGAAGAATTTTTAGAAGAATATTTAAATGGGTTGCACTGCAAAAGTGCCTACTGGACCAGATTGGAAAAGTTGGTGAAGAGCTCAAAATCTCCAATGACCAAAAAATGTTTTTGCATAAAAGTGATGGGGAAAACTCACATGACATCCCCAAATTTTGGTGAATTTTTTTGAAGCATTTATCAAATGGTTGCAATGCAAAAAGGAGCTCCAAATTTATGAAAGATCATTTTAAAAGAATTAAAACTCATGAAAAATAATTTTGCAAATAAATCCACTGATAAAGGATTGATTTTATAAAGAGGGCACACAAGTCCAAAAATACTCTTTGAAGGTTTTTTCCCCACTTGAAGCAAAAATCCAAAAATCATAAAAGGTAAAACTGGACAAATGGAAAAGTTTTATTTCCTGGCAACATTTTAATAAATAAATAAAACAAGGCCAAAATTTTGGGTGTCACAACACTACCCCCCCTTAAGAAAAATCTCGTCCTCGAGATTTGTTAAAAGTTGCTTTCAACAAGAATTGTTTTGAAACAAATTTGTTTTTATCAAAGGAATCCTTCAAATGCACAAAAACAAAACGGCTACAGTGAGAGGGTAATAAGTGGTGTAAAACCACAGTGTGTTGCACTGGCGCAGCGTGGAAAAATCCACGGTTAGGGAAAACGAGATATTTCTACGGGGATACAGTAATTTATAATAAATTCTAAATTACTAAAATACGCTGGTCGCACCCGAGAGCATAGTGCTCTCTCTGGCTAACAGGTGGGCCCAGGGCCCACTGTCGGCCTCTTCTCCTTCCTCTGGCTCTGTCTCTCTCTCGCGCGTTCTCCCGCGCTTCCTCCACCGGCGATGCCTAGCTCGTAGGGCATCGAGGCCGTACCGTGGTAGTGCGCGGCGTGCACTCACCTCGCGGGCCAGGGCGCTGTCGGCACTGCTCGCGGACTCGCCTCCGAACACCGGCGGTCGAGCGACGAGTGGCGCTGGTGGACCTCGCCCACCGTACACCGATCTCGGGCTATAAAACGATCATGGTGCTCCTCTCTTCTTCCTCACACCTGGCCTCACTTCCACTTCTCCATCCTTCTCCTCCATAGCTGCTGGCAGGAGCTCGAGCCGAGGCTCTAATGGCGGAGGTAATGCCGGACTGGTATGTGGTCCTGGTGTGTGGAGGCTTGGCGGTGCTGCTGGGGTTCTCTGTGCTCCTGTGCGCGATGATCCTGGATGATCGTCATGATGCTGCCGCTCGAGTGTTAGCTCTTCGCCGTGGCGGCGATCACGTGGATTAGGCGCGGCCTCGGGGCTAACTGCTGTCGGAGTGCTGGGGCAGCTCACGCTCGAATGAACGCTCACAAATCTCTATTACTGAGACTGTGGTGTCCTCGAGTGTGGTTAGATAGGCGCAAAAATGTGCTCAAGGATTTGTAATAGTGCTCGAGGTCGAGTGGTGGCTGCGGAGAGTTTGCTGCTACGATGCTGCGCGAATAAAAAACCTATGTCGTGAAAATATGCATACACGCAGCGATAACTCGGGGAAAGGAATCTCCTCAAAACATGTTGCGAGAGACAAAAAAAATTAACACAAAACTAACAGCAGTAAAACTGCTCACAAAACAGGAACTAAGGAAAATCGGATCCGTCGCACAAAATTTTTACGAACATGCTGTGATACATAAATACACGTACTGGGACAATAAATACATCAGAGGCGTTTACATGGAAAACGGTAAAAAGACAGGGTCCTGAGAAAATGCCTCTGGCACTGGGGCACACTCCTCTTCTATCGGGGGAAGCGGGTTGACCAGTCGATGAATGCGCCCTTCTTGGTCAGGCCTCAGTGGTCTGCCAATAGTGATCCGAGGATTTAAATCAGCGAGGCTCTGGAGATAACCCATTACTCGCTAAGTTAAACGCGCCTGAGCGATGACGTACTGGGCAAGGTTGGCCAGTACCGGATCTCTCTCAATGCGCCCACCGGGAAAAGATGCAACTTCTTCGGGTGCTGCACGGCTCGGAAAATAATAGTACCCTCGCTCACTGGCATAGGGCACTGCGAATCGAAGACGAGCGAGCGCCTCGTACGCAGCAGCTTCTATAGCCATATGCGGAGTCGGCATGGATTTCCCCACGAAGGAGACTTCCGTTGGGTCTTGGTTTGGGTAGGCGGGAGGGATGTGCACCACTGCCCAATATTTCGAGGTGGAAGGAGTGATCCTCGATTTGAGTAACTCGTACTGGGGTGGATGGGTGGCACTCATAGTACTGCAGGTAAAGTCCCACAATAACTTGACAAAACTGCCCGGGGTCGCGTCTGGGGTTCTCAGATAAATACTGGGGGTCGACATGGCAAGGAATGGCTGTGAGCGCTGTGCACAAAGGTGAGGGGTGCTTGGCAAGGTCACGAAGTGGCCTTTATATAACACCGGGGCTGGGATTAATTACTGGAGAAAAAGTGACTGGATGCCGACCCTATTCTCGGGTCAACGCCACAGATATACATATCACATACAGGTGACGCATTACTGTGGGTGCCGACGGGGTTGGTCTTGGTAGTTGCGCCCGAGATATAATAATGCAACTGTACGCCAACGTACACATGCATAGCCACTACTCAAAAAAAAATAAGAGCGCTCAAACAGACAGCATGTAACAAAAGCGATACAAGGCCACACATTACAAAGCGTAGGAAAACTAAGGCTCGATACAACTTTGAGCGACTTAGTCTACTTCGTTAATGTCTAAGTGGGCTGGCCTTGCGGACGCCGATGCTTCTCCACGGTTCTCACCGTCAGGATTTGCTGGCTGAGGCTGAGGTGCTGCAGAGTCGGGGAAATGGTGATGACCATCGCGGGGGTTGTTGGCCACAATCCCGTTGGAATGGGTTCCCAAAAGGCGACGAAGTGCTTCTGGGGTCACCAAAGTGCTCTGGTTGATGGCTGGCGCAGACCTCAAGGGATCGATCGGGTGTCCGAACAGCACGACTGGGTTGTCGGTGTCGGGCTCCGCTTCTCTCCTCGCCGGGGCTCGGTGAACCAGCTCTCCACGAGCTGCGATCAGATCAAGAGTGACCTGGTCGAACAGTTGCTCTAGTGCGCTTACATAGCGCACCAGATGCAACAGCGCAGGATCCGTCTCGTGGTCTCCGTTGGCAACTTGGGGCGGCCTACCATACCCGTCACGACTGGGGTAGTAGTAGAACGAGCGACAATTAACTCTGGGCGACAGGTGCTGGAGTTGAACTATAGCTTCGCGGGCTGCCAGTTGGATGGCTTGCGGCTCGAAGGAAGTTGTCCTTCCCGTGAACCTGTAGGGGCGCTCAAGCGATAGACCCCTACCGTAGATGTGCACAGTGGCCCAGTACTGACGGCTCTCACCGTACATGGGTCCCTGGTACACAACATACTCAGGAGGCTCTTCTAACGCATAGGCACGGCGGGTGAGGTCTGCGAGCACGGTCACAAAACCTCCAAGGTTGGTCACTGTGGTCTCATTGTGAACAATGCGGCCAGGCATCGTGGCTCGGTTTGGGGGAAAGAGGCTGTGTTGTGATTGAGGCTAGTGTGCCCTTTTTATAGGGAAAGGGGATGGAGTCTTCCTCCGCAGCTTGAGATAGAGACGGGTTGGGTGTCGATCACTGGCGCGTGATCGGCGGGCTAGGCTGATAGGTTGGGCACCGTCCGCCGAAAAGGGCGTCGGGTCACTGTGGGGCTACCTTACGCAGGAAGCTTGACCGGGGTTAGGCTAAGGTCTGGTGGTTTGGGTTAACCTAGGTTTATTGACCTGGCTAGGATAGGATTAGCCAATGGTTAGCCTGGCTCTGATACCAAGTCTGTCACGACCGGATTTTTGGGATATAAATTCCCAGAAAAGCGGCCTGTGCGCTCATCAGCCCCAGGATTACTGTTAGCTGATGAGGTACCAACTTGATACAAGAATTCCAAGCAAGTACAAAAATATGTAGTACAAGACCATTTAGGCTTAGGAGTACAACACTTGGTTACTAGTGGTTGAGGGCGGAAGCGGTTGGATACATCTGCGTCTATGGGACTCCATTTCCCACAAGAACAGCTGACCAGGATAACTCCTATCTTCGCGAGGCTGCAAACGTCAACGCGTAGGTTCCGAGGTTGTCACCGCGATGCTTATCTCCAAGCAAGGAATCTGGCCAAGACAATAGCCAGGGACAAGCCAGTGAGTACGTTTGAATGTACTCGCAAACATTAAGAACACGGGTATAATATATCAAACATGCTCCGGGTTAATTAGATGATCACACGTCTGTCACGAAATATACGAAAGACCAAGATGCACACATATGGTTAAAAATATACCAAAACAAAATACTGGGTGCCAAACGAGTGTCTGAATGACTCCTCGAGCGGAAAATGCAGAATAGTAATACTGGTGCCAAACGAGTGTCTGAATGACTCCTCGAGCGGAAAATGCAGAAATAATAATGCCGCAGTCGGGCGTCGGGGCGACACCACATAAAGGGCTTATAAGAGAATAATCACAGTGAATATCCAGGAGGTAGAACCATCCCAGGGATACTCAATAATATATGTAATATAAATAGTTAGTCCAAAAATAAATAAGGATCAAAATCCACATGTGCCACAATCATAAACAATATATAGTACAGTCGTTTCTCCATCCAAAAAAACCAATAATTTAGTCAAGCCGTATCTCCATCCGAATACCGTTACTACGTTCCAGTTAAATCATTCTCCATCCGAATACCGTTACTGAGACTCAACTCAGACTATGGTTTTTACTCAAGGACATGACTATCCAACAGGATATATCCTCTGCAGAGGGAGTACCATTTTCCACGAGTAACGGGATTACTCAGTCCCTTGGGACTAATTCCGTCTACGGTCTTTTGATTGAAAACACGCCTGACCTGGACACACCAGCTTAACTCACCAGTGTCTGGAATCACCCACGATACCTGCCAAGCAAAACTCTAAGTGGGGAGGCTACAACCTCGACGTAGCATGGGATCACAAAATTTATACCGCGCGCAAACTGGGGAGCTACCCCTTCGGCTACAACCGAAACACCCATGCCCCTGGACCGGATGACTGGCTTTAATCCATGGCCATGGGACCCTCATCACAGCCTCTCTGTACGGTGTGTGCTTTGGAAAGGGGTTGACAACCTAGTGAACCATACCCTGTCCCCTACAGGGACGAGTGGTGGTACCGACAAAGAAGGAAGCTATTGATCAAGACTCGGTCTACAACCGACTCAGGTGGTCCAAGTATCCACCAACAATATTACCACTAGTGAAATAAATCACCACTCCTCGAGCCTCACCGTGCTATGCCGGGCATACTCGTCTCGACGAGGGATTAGGGACAAGCTCGTGTCTACCCAAGACCACGACTTTCCCGGCTTCCTACCGGTGTGCAAGAGAAGCTCACGAGGATGACCCAAATCACTAGTGTATCCATTGCTGACCACAAAACAACTCCAAAGTGCAGTCCTGCACGAGACCATATTGATACATAAAGCTATCACATACTCCAAGTCAAAAGGTGTTGTGATCGCATCCAAACACCACAACAAAATATTATGCCAGAGTTCAGAAATGCTTGCCTTCAAGAGTATGCATAGGATGCACTTTTTGGAAGCTTCCCTTTTCCTCCAAAATCCTATTTTGCAAATATACAAATAACAAATATTTCAAACACAGTACCAAAAGTTGTCTCAAATATTTTTTAAATAAATCTTAAAATAAACTAGATGAAAATTGAGAGAGGTAGGAAAAAGAATCAACTCATTTGGAGTTTTATTTTAAACGTTATAGCCAGTCAAAGTTTGGTCAAATCTCTGTTTTTAAATAAAACCAGGAAAGAAAACAATTCAGAAGAAAATACGCTTTCGCAGTAGAGGAGACGCACTCGGGAGTTTGCGCCTTCACTTAAACAGAGGGAGCGGTCGCGCGGGTCACTGACAGTGGGTCCAGAGGGCCCACTGGTCAGGTTTGACCGTTTCTTCCCTCCTTCTCCTCTCTTCTGCCCGACGGGAGCGGGGCTCCGGCGATCGCCGTCGACGAACGGCAACGCCTCATGGGCATCCAAGGGCGGGGATGGAACGGCTAGACCGAGGCGGTCCTTTGGGTGGTTGATGGGTCGTCGGAGGTGGAAGGAATCGCCGGCGGCGAGCTCCGCGGCGGAGAAAAGCTACGGTGGTGAAGTGACTTTGGTGCTCCGGTGGTCTCCGATCGAAGTTGAGTAGCTGGGCAGCTCCGCAAGGACCAGAGGGAGCGACTGGTGGTGTTGGATTGGTGGGGGAGGGCTTGGCTGTGACGAACGGCACTGGATTGCGGCAGCGACCGAACTTGCCAGAGTTGAGGAAGATGGCCACTACGGGTCGATCTACTGCGTGGGAAGCTCTACGGGGAGTGTCTGATGTCGCCTGAAGCGTTGAACGAGCTCGGGGTTCCCTTTTATAATGTGACAAGGCTGGCTCCGCGGCGGCAGAAGATAAGATCGCCGGCGACCACTTTCCTGTAGTTGCAGGGTATCGTGGCGGCGACGAACGCGTTCCGACGAGCGGGAGGATAAGCACGGCCTGTGCTCCGGGGCAGCTGGCGTGCGCTGGTGGTTTGGGCGGCGTCGCCCGCAGCAGAATCCGCTGCCGACGCCGGCGTGCTGCCAAGGCGGCCCTGCAGAGTGCCAGGGGGAGCTTGGAGGGTACTGGAGAGAGGGCGAGTGCCTGGCGGGGTTCGGCGGGCGAGCAGGGGTCAGAGATGGGACGCGACGAGGGCGGCAGTGCGGCGTGTCGGCGTAGTGCGCGCGCGTGCAAAACGTGCGCTCTGGGCGCGCCCAGAGCACGCACGGCACCCGCTCGACGAAATGCCAGCGCGCTCTAGAGCTCGAGGGTGGAGCTGGCACTGCACAGGATGGAGGTAGGGGTAACAAGGCACTCAGTGGACAAGGTGGGTAGGTCAGGGGTTCAAGTCCACAATGCAAACCCGAGAGCTTGCCAAAAATGACTGTGCACACCAGGTGTTCGACAGAATGTCATATGCACTTCGGCAACTCTTGGAGTGGCCAAAATCTCCAGATCCGTGTCTCTTTAGATGCAGGAGATGGTGGTAAGATTAGTTTGGTAAAAACGGAAAGTTGATAGTGCAAGAATTTTAGAAAACCAGTTTTGGGCAGAAACTAAAGGCTGACATTGCATGCACCAAAAATATGCCAAAGGGTCCAATCTCCTGGACTTAAGAGTTTGGTAGGGAGGACTATAGGTAGGAAAAAGCTCAAAGGTATTAGAGCAAAATAAAAATGGGTTGCAGTACAAATCACTAAACTGGACCAGAATGGAAATGAAGATGATTCACTTAAATTTTTCAAAGAACATTACTGGGTTTTTGCTTGAAGATGAATTGTATGCATCCATTGACATCTCCAAACACTTGGAAGAATTTTTAGAAGAATATTTAAATGGGTTGCAGTGCAAAAGTGCCTACTGGACCAGATTGGAAAAGTTGGTGAAGAGCTCAAAATCTCCAATGACCAAAAAATGTTTTTGCATAAAAGTGATGGGGAAAACTCACATGACATCCCCAAATTTTGGTGAAATTTTTAGAAGCATTTATCAAATGGTTGCAGTGCAAAAAGGAGCTCCAAATTTATGAAAGATCATTTTAAAAGAATTAAAAGTCATGAAAAATAATTTTGCAAATAAATCCACTGATAAAGGATTGATTTTATAAAGAGGGCACACAAGTCCAAAAATACTCTTTGAAGGTTTTTTTCCCACTTGAAGGAAAAATCCAAAAATTCATAAAAGGTAAAACTGGACAAATGGAAAAGTTTTATTTCCTGGCAACATTTTAATAAATAAAAAAAACAAGGCCAAAATTTTGGGTGTCACACTAGGCTGTGGAATCCTTTAGCAAGCAGACTGGGAAGAGGGAGTTCTTCGCACATACTCCATAGTTTGAACTTCTCAAGGGTCTGCGGAACCCCGAATCCGACAGGATTGTTAGATATGTTGAAGTCTTGTGTGGGAAAATAATATATCCTACTGATTTTCTTGTTCTTGGTTCCCCACAAGATGACTTTTTACCTATGATCTTTGGTAGACCTTTCTTGAACACCGTTAATGCTAAAATAGATTGTAAGAAACAAACTGTCGGTGTTAGCTTTGGTAATGAGTCTCATGAGTTTAATTTTTCCAAGTTTAGTAGAAAACCTCATAAAAAAGAATTTCCTAGTAAGGATGAAATAATTGGTTTTCCTTCTATTGTTGTGCCTCCTACCGATCCTCTAAAACAATATCTGCTAGACCATGAAAATGATTTACATATGCATGAAAGAAATGAAATAGATAAGATCTTCTTTGAACAACGTCCTCTGCTTAAACACAATTTGCCTATTGAAACTCTAGGAGGTCCTCCTCCACCTAAAGGTGATCCTGTGTTTGAATTAAAACAATTGCCAGACAGTTTGAAATATGCTTATCTTGATGAGAAGAAGATATATCCTGTTATTATTAGTGCTAACTTTTGAGAACATGAAGAAGAAATATTATTGAAAGTTCTAAGGAAGCACCGAGCTGCCATTGGATATACTCTTGATGATTTAAAGGGCATTAGTCCCACTCTATGTCAGCACAAAATTAATATGGATCCTGATGCTAAACCCGTTGTTGATCACCAACGTCGGTTAAATCCGAAGATGTGAAGGAAGTTGTAAGAACGGAAATATTAAAACTTCCGGAAGCAGGTATAATCTATCCTATAGCTGATAGTAGATGGGTAAGTCCTGTTCATTGTGTCCCTAAGAAGGGAGGTATTACTGTTGTTCCTAATGACAAAAATGAACTCATCCCACAAAGAATTGTTACAGGCTATAGAATGGTAATTGATTTTAGAAAGTTAAATAAAGCAACTAGAAAGGATCATTACCCTCTGCCTTTTATTGATCAAATGCTAGAAAGATTATCTAAGCACACACATTTTTGCTTCCTTGAAGGATATTCTGGCTTTTCACAAATACTTGTTTCTCAACCTGATCAAGAAAATACCACTTTTACATGTCGCTTTGGAACTTATGCTTATAGACGTATGCCTTTTGGTTTATGCAATGCACCTGCTACCTTTCAAAGTTGTATGACTACTATATTCTCTGATTTTTGTGAAAAGATTGTTGAGGTTTTCATGGATGACTTTTCTGTTTATGGGAAGTCTTTTGATGATTGTTTAAGCAATCTTGATCAAGTTTTGCAGAGATATGACCGAACAAATCTTGTCTTGAATTGGGAGAAGTGCCACTTTATGGTTAATGAAGGTATTGTTTTGGGCCATAAAATTTCTGAAAGAGGTATTGAGGTGGACAAAGCTATGGTTGATGCAATTGAGAAAATGCCATGTCCTAAAGATATCAAAGATATTCCTAGTTTCCTTGGTCATGCTGGTTTCTATAGGAGATTTATCAAAGACTTTTCTAAAATTTCTAGGCCCCTTACAAATCTTCTGCAAAAGGATGTTCCTTTTGTTTTTGATGATGATTGTTTAGAAGCCTTTGAAACACTCAAGAAAGCCTTAATTTCTGCACCTATTGTTCAACCACCTGACTGGAACTTGCCTTTCAAAATTATGTGTGATGCTAGTGATTATGCTGTTGGTCCTGTTCTAGGACAAAGAGGTTATAAGAAACTAAATGTTATTCATTATGCTAGTAAAACTCTAGACAGTGCACAACGAAATTATGCTACTACTGAAAAAGAATTTCTAGCAGTGGCGTTTGCTTGTGATAAATTTAGATCTTACATTGTTGACTCTAAAATTATCGTTCACACCGACCATGCTGCTATTAAATATCTTATTGAAAAGAAAGATGCTAAACCTAGACTTATTCGATGGGTTCTCTTGTTACAAGAATTTGATTTACACATCACTGATAGAAAAGCAGCAGTCAACCCAGTAGCTGATAATTTGTCTAGGCCTGAGAATGTCCTTGATGACCCACTACCCATTGATGATAGTTTTACTGATGAGCAGATAGCTGCAATAAATGTTTCTAATAACACTCCTTGGTATGCTGATAATGCTAATTACATTGTTGCCAAATATCTACCACCTAGCTTTACATACCAACAAAAGAAAAAATTCTTCTATGATTTAAGACATTACTTCTGGGATGATCCACATCTTTATAAAGAAGGAGTAGATGGTATTATTAGACGTTGTGTACCTGAGCATGAACAGGGACAAATCCTATGAAAATGTCACTCCGAAGCATATGAAGGACATCATGCGGGAGATAGAACTGCTCACAAGGTATTGCAATCTGGGTTTTATTGGCCTACTCTCTTCAAGGATGCTCGTAAGTTTGTCTCATCTTGTCATGAATGTCAAAGAATAGGTAACATCGGTAAGCGTACTATGAATTATTCACTTGCTATTGAACCATTTAATGTTTGGGGTTTTGATTACATGGGACCTTTTCCTTCCTCTAATGGGTATACACATATTTTGGTTGTTGTTGATTATGTTACTAAGTGGGTTGAATCTATTCCAACTAGTAGTGCTGATCACAACACCTCTATTAAAATGCTCAAGGAAGTTATTTTCCCAAGGTTTAGAGTCCCAAGATATTTAATGACTAATGGTGGTCACACTTTATTCATGGTGCTTCCCGTAAAACGCTTGCCAAGTATGATGTTAACCATAGAATTGCATCACCCTATCATCCGTAGTCTAGTGGTCAAGTTGAACTTAGCAATAGATAAATAAAACTAATTTTGCAAAAGACTGTCAATAGGTCCTAGAAGAATTGGTCTAAGAAACTAGATGATGCACTTTGGGCTTATAGAACAACATATAAAAATCCTATGGGTATGTCTCCTTACAAAATGGTTTATGGAAAAGCTTGTCATTTGCCTCTTGAGTTAGAACATAAAGCATATTGGGCAATCAAAGAACTCAACTATGATTTCAAACTTGCCGGTGAAAAGAGGTTATTTGATATTAGCTCACTAAATGAATGGAGAACCCAAGCTTATGAAAATGCCAAGTTATTTAAAGAAAAAGTTAAAAGATGGCATGATAAAAGAATCCAAAAGCGTGAGTTCAAAGTTGGAGAATATGTTCTTTTGTACAACTCTCATTTCAGATTCTTTGCAGGAAAACTCCTCTCCAAATGGGAAGGACCCTATGTTATCGAGGAGGTCTATCGATCTGGAGCTATCAAAATAGATAATGCCGAAGGTACTAACCCGAAGGTTGTTAATGGGCAACGAATAAAACATTATATCTCAGGTACGCCCATTAATGTTGAAAGTAATATTATCATAACTATGACACCGGACGAACACATAAAAGTGTCCTTCCGGAACACTCGAGAATCGTGAAAAAGAGGAGGTACGTGATACGGTAAGTAAACGAACTATGAAAAATCCGCAAAAATATTTTATGTTAGTTTTGGAATATTTAGAAAATTAGGAAAATAAGAAACAACCAGGAAGGTCACCTTGGTGGGCACAAGACACCAGGGCGTGCCTGGGCGGTGGGTTGTGCCCACCTCGGGCACCTTCCTGACTCCATTTTTCTTCCGTTTTCTTGTTTCCCAAGATAAAAAATCTTTATATACCCTGCGAACCTATTGACCACCGTATCACGGAGAAATCTTCTATTTTCGTTTCCTTTTTGTTTTCTGACAGATCCAATCTACCAAGGCCACTTCACACTCCTCCAAGGACAAGTTCTTCGAGAATGTCATCAACCCATATCTGCGGGAGGTGATGCAACACCCTCAGTGTATCCAGATGCATGAGGGGGTGTTTCACATCCGCGATGTGCAAGGTCCCAAGGGGACGGGAACCGTGGAGGCCAGGCTTGAAGCTATGGAGCAGGAGATCTTCCAGTGCAAGGGGATGGTGCAACATGGACTCAATGCCAATCACCTCATGATTGCGGATTACACCCGTGATCTCAAGGTGGATGGCAAGTCCATGAAGGACATCATCTTCACCTTCAATGAGAAAATCAACTTCCTCCAAAGCTAGATCTACGATCTCTGAAACCAAGTCTTTGAATACGAGGCGAGGTTTAAAGGTATGAGTTTGGCTATTAGTTGCAGGACCCGTGAGACTCCTTCCTCCTCTTATGATGGTGAGCCCCTGCCATGGAAACCCGAGGACAAGATCGCCTCTACATCACCGCCAACTCCTTCTTCATCACCAAAAGAAAACTGAGTATCGAGTATGGGCTCTCCCCTTGGCTTTTGCCAAGCTTGGGGGAGGTGCCCCGGTATCGTATCATCCCCACGATCTTTTGCCTTTACTTATTTTAGTTCAATCTTTTGCTTTAGATGAATAAAAGTTTAGTTCGATCCTTTCTTTTTGAGAGCTTGCTTAGTGATCTATCCTTGTAATCATGTGCGAGATATATAATAAAGTTTAGTTTGAGTTTTTGCTTTCTTTACTTTCATGTTCCAATAAAAAGAAAGGAAATAAATGAAAAAGATCATATGCTAATCTTATGGTAGATGATGACACCACATAAGGAAAAGTACAAGTAGAAAATTTTATTAGAGATTGACAAACATAGTATTAGTCCATGATGCAACTCATGAAAGAATTAATAACGGAAGAGAAGATTCACATATAAATACACTATCATGGAAATCTTTTGTGATTGTGAGCCCCCATCAAAATATTATATGCCAAAATTGTTGTCGTTGGACAAGGAAGACAACTTAATGATTTATGTTTGTTCATATTCACATAGAAGTTATATTGTCATAGATCCTTCAACATGTGGTGCTTGCCCCCCATCTTTGCTAGCCAAAATTTCCGCACTAAGTAGAGATACTACTTGTGCATCCAAAAACCCTTAAACCCAAATCTTATTCTCAAGAGTCCACCATACCTACCTTTGGATTGAGTAAGATCCTTCAAGTAAGTTGTCATCAGTGCGACAAGGCAATAAAAATTGCTTCTAAAAGTGTAAGATCATTTAGTGTAAGAGAAAATTGAGCGTTGTACGAACTTGTGATGGTAAAGAAATAAAAGCGACATACTGCATAATAAAGGTTGCCATCACAAGGGCCAATATAACGTGACATTCTTTTGCACTAAGGGGTTGAGCATACAAACAAATAAGTGCATGGCAACCTCTGCTTCCCTCTGCGAAGGGCCTATCTTTTACTTTTAAGTATTTACTTTTATGCAAAAGTCAAAGTTTTTCTCTCTATTCCTTTATATTTTCTCCTTTGGCAAGCATCATGTGGTGAGGAAAGATCTAGGCACATATGTCCAGTTGAATATGGGTAGCATGAGTTATTATTGTTGACATCACCCTTGAGGTGAATACATTGGGAGGCGAAACTATAAGCCCCTATCTTTCTATGTGTCCGGTTGAAACGTTTTGATCATGTGTATGCAGCGAGTGTTAGCAATCATAGAAGACTATATGATGGTTGAGTATGTGGACTTGCCTAAAGGCTCTGATACGTGACCCTTCCTAAAAAGAGGATGAATTGTAGTTACGAAGTTGACTGAGAACATAGTTTGTTGGTTTCCAATAGAGTTTTTGCTTTATACTTCGGTAGTGTGATGAATTGTTACTTATTCATGAGAAGTCTATGATAAAAGTTTTATGTTAAAATTTGTTGATGTTATAATAATTCACATGATGCTTCTATGTCTGTATTTTGTTTTTATCGACACCTCTCTCTCTCTCTCTAAGCATGTGAACATGTTTTTTGATTTTGGATTTCTCTTGAGGACAAGCGAGGTCTAAGCTTGGGGAGTTGATACGTCCATTTTGCATCATGTTTACCCACTGTTATTTATAATTTTTTATGCATATTAATGCTTTTTGGAGTAATTCTAATGCCTTTTCTCTCATAATATGCAAGGCACACACAAAGAGGGAAAATTCCGGCAGCTGGAAATCTGGACCTGGAAAAGGTACGTCAGGCCACCTATTCTGCACAACTCCAAATGAGCTGAAACTTTACGCGCAATTTTTATGGAATATATAAGAAATATTAGAGCCAATAATTACCAAAGGGGCCCACCTGGTGGGCACAACCCACCTGGGTGCACCAGGGAGCCCAGGCGTGCCCTGGTGGGTTGTGCTCCTCTCGGCCCATCTCCGGTGCCCATCTTCTGGTATATAAGTCATTTTGACCTAGAAAAAATAAGGAGATGACTTTCGGGACGGAGCACCGCCGTCTCAAGGCGAAACTTGGGTAGGAGCACTTTTGCCCTCCAGCGGAGCGATTCCGTTGGGGGAACTTCCCTCCCGGAGGGGCAAATCATCGTCATGATCATCACCAACAACTCTCCCATCTTGGGGAGGGCAATCTCCATCAACATCTTCAATAGCACCATCTCCTCTCAAACCCTAGTTCATCTCTTGTGTTCAATCTTTGTACCTGAACTATAGATTGGTGCTCGTGGGTGACTAGTAGTGTTGATTACATCTTGTAGTTGATTACTATATGGTTTATTTGGTGGAAGATTATATACCCCACTGATATTGAGCATGATTATCATTTATGAGTACTTACTTTTGTTCTTGAGGTCACGGGAGAAATCATGTTGCAAGTAAACTTGTGAACTTGATATGTGTTCAATATTTTGATAGAATGTATGTTGTCATTCCCTTAGTGGTGTCATGTGAACGTCGAATACATGACACTTCACTATATTTGGGACTAAGGGAATGCATTGTGAAGTAGTTAATAGATGATGGGTTGCGAGAGTGACAGAAGCTTAAACCCTAGTTTATGCGCTATTCCGTAAGGGACCGATTGGATCCAAAGTTTAATGCTATGGTTAGAATTTATTCTTAATACTTTTCTCGTAGTTTCGGATCCTTGCAAGGGGGTTAATCATAAGTAGGAGGCTTGTTCAAGTAAGAACAACACCTAAGCACCGGTCCACCCACATATCAAATTATCAAGTAGCGAACACGAATCGAATCAACATGATGAAAGTGACTAGATGAAATTCCCGTGTACCCTCAAGAACGCTTTGCGTACTATAAGAGACCGTTTTGGCCTGTCCTTTGCCTCAAAAGGATTGGGCTACCTTGCTGCACTTTTGTTAGTACTGTCTTTACTTGCTTGTTACAAATTATCTTGCTATCAAACTACTCTGCTACTTACAATTTCAACACTTGTAGACAATACCTTGCTGAAAACCACTTGTCATTTCCTTCTGCTCCTCGTTGGGTTCGACACTCTTACTTATTGAAAAGGCTACAATTGATCCCATATACTTGTGGGTCATCAGATCCCAAACCACAAGAGCCGTTACTACTATACTTAGCTGCAACTAATCAAGTGGTTAGTGCAGCACTAGTAGCGCAACCAGAAGTGGATGAAGCGGCAGCCACAACCATTATCCCCTCCAGAGAGGAAAGCGAATACGTCCCGGCAAGGTCGGATGCAGTTCAAGACGAGGGAGAGCAAGGCAGCAGAGACAGTCCTAAGGTTGCTGTAAGGAACAAAGTGGTGCAACGCCCAGTGTACTTCGTCAGCTGCCTATTCGAGGGGGCTAGGTTATGGTACTCTGGCGTGCAAAAGTTGATTTTTGGCCTCATCATGGCCTCAAGGAAACTGCGCCACCACTTCCAATCCCACAAGATCATGGTTGTCACCCGTTTTCCTTTGCAATGCATACTCAAAAACCCCAAGGCCACCGGCAAATAGTGGAGTGGGCCTTGGAGTTGTCTAGTTTTGGTTTGTAGTTTGAGAGCACATCAACTATTCAGAGCAGAGCATTGGCCGAATTTATTGTAGAGTGGACACCAACCCCTGATGAAGAAGTGTTGGAGACAGTTATCCCCAACAAGCAGGCGCGCCAAGACTTGATTATGTATTTCGATGGTGCCTTCTCCCTACAAGGTGCAGGGGCTCGTGCACTTCTTGTTGCTCCCACTAGGGAACACCTTAAGTACGTCGTCCAAATGCATTTTCCCCGGGAGAAGGCTAACAACAATACTGCACAGTACGAGGGGCTCCTTGCCGGGCTCAGGATTGCAACAGAATTGGGAATCAAGAAGCTGATCATCCACGAAGACTCGTAACTTGTGGTGAGACAAGTAAACAAGGATTACCAAATCCCATTGATGGAGGCATACGTTGAGGAAGTGAGAAATTTGGAGGAGCGCTTTGACGGATTGCAAACACAGCACATACCCCATGCAGAAAGTAGCATTGCCGATCATCTTTCGATGTGCGCTGCGCAAAAACTCCATATGGAACCAGGGACTTTTGTTCTCCATCTGACTCAGCCCTCCGTATCCCCGGCAACAATGGCCAGAAAGAGGAGGAAACTGGACTCTGGCAAGCCTCTCCCGGGAGAGCCTCCCGAGGCCCCCGGTAGAGAGCTTGGTGGGAAGAACTCCCCTTTCGATCGCTGAGCTGCACCCTCCTGCTAGACCATCGGTCCCTGCGGTCGAGTAATGTGCTCCCATGAATGAGGAGGTGTCGCTAATCCTCGTTGCCTATCCTCAGGCTCCAACTTGGGCGCGGCACATAGTCCATTTCCTCCAAACTGGAGAACTTCCCGAAGAGTAAGAAGAAGCTGAAAGAGATGGCCGGAGAGCCAGTATGTATCACTTCATTAACGACACGCTATACAGAAGAAGGCCCAGCAGTGTGAAATTGAAGTGCATTTGCCGGGAAGAAGGAAAGGAACTGTCGGCAAAGATACATAAGGGCATGTGCGTCTCCCACATTGAATCAACGACCTTGGCTGGGAAAGCTTTCCGGCAAGGTTTCTACTGGCCCATAGCCCTCCAAGACGCCATCGAGCTAGTCACCAATTTTGAAGCCTACCAGTTCCATTCCAAGAATATCCATTTGCCTGCCCAAGCTCTATAGACGATCCCTTTCTCATGGCCATTTTCGGTCTGGGGACTCGACATCTTGGGCCCCGTCCCCCATGCTACCAGGGGCTTTGAATTCTTGTTCGTTGCGATCGACAAGTTTACAAAGTGGCCAGAAGTAGAGCCCGTGAGAAAGGTGACTGCTCAGTCAGCTATCAAGTTCTTGAAAGGATTGGTGTGCCACTTTAGGTTCCCTATCCGAATCATCACTGACAATGGCACCCAATTCACGAGCCACGCCTTCATGCAATGCGTTCATGCCCTTGGAAGCAAAATCTCATTCGCCTCTCTTTCTCATCCAAGGAGCAACGGGCAAGCTGAGAGGGGGAACGCTGAAGTGTTGCGAGGACTCAAGACAAGAACATTTGATAAGCTGCAGAAGTTTGGCAGGTGATGGATTGATGAGCTGCCAGCGGTTCTTTGGTCCATCAGAACAACACCAAATCGAGCTACCGGCAGACTCCCTTCTCCCTAATCTATGTGGCAGAAGCAGTTATCCCCATGGAACACATTTACGAGTCACTTCGAGTGCTTGACTACAATGAAGTAGCGCAAGAACAACAACGGCTTGATGATGATGTGCTACCTGTAAGCCCTGTGTCGCTATCATGACCGCAGGATTCATGCCCGGAGTTTTGAGGAATGCGGCCTTGTCCTTAGGCACGTTCAGTCCGCCAAGGGTACAAACAAGTTGACGCCGAAGTGGCAAGGCTCTTACCGGGTAGTACGAGTCACCAGACCTAGCGCTATCCGTCTGGAGACCAGAGATGGCATTCAATTGCAAAACTCATGGAACATTGAGAATAAGATGGAACATTAAACATTGAACTAGTTCTACCCGTAAGGCGCGACTGTCGGGCCTTGCCCGGCAGCCACCCTTTTGTACAGGCCTTGCCGATGTTGCATGTAACCCCTTGTACAAAGCCATGCGCAGACCCTGAGCAACAGAGAAATAAATGAAGCGCTGGGCCCCCCCGACAAATTACATGCATGCATAAGCATATCATGAGCATAGCATGTTAATGAATATAAGATCGCATGTGGCATCATTCTCATCTGCATTAAGCTGCAGGGCTCTTACCGAGGACTTGTTCCCGAAGAAGAGAAGAGAAGACAAGCCTATGTCGTGATCCCCGACAAGCCAAACAGATAAGTTCTTTCTTACCCATACGTGTTCTGTAAGTAGAGACTTGTGCATATGAAAACCTTGCCACCTTCGAAACTTAGGTGCTCCCATCCCTTGACTTGAACGTTGCTTCGGTCAGGATGGTTGAAGTGGCCTTTCGCGAAACAATTTTGCGGGGGGCTGGTCCCTCTTTATGATTTGTGCTCGGCAGGCCTAGCTCTGCGGCAACAAACTAAGGGTACTGGCAGGATAGCCTGTTGGGGAAAACTTATTTACTTGAATGCATAGAGGCATTCCACCTCTGCATGGACGTGTTACATGCACAAGTACCCGACAAGGCTCGCCTTTTTTATTAATATGTTGATTAACAAGTACAGATCTTACAGAACGCAAACATGGGTAAAGAAGGTTACATAATTTAAACTAAAGTTTGGCCGATGCCTACATGTTTTAGATTGAAAAAAGATAAGTGCCCCGTAATCCCCATTTCTTGTTCCTCTTCTCCCAGGTACTATGATGGGAAGTGGAGAGAGCAGAAGGAGTGCCCGAGCAGATGCCTAACTCGATCCCATTAGGGGCTTGCCAGGCGCAGCCTAACAAGACCAGGAGTGGCAAGGCTGCGAAGGAGAGGGCCAGAGGGAGCAGCTCGGCGGTGCCATGGTCACCGCCTCCAGGACTAGCAAGAATCCCTAGCACAAGCACCGGTAGGGAGAACCGCCGGAGCTTAGCTAGAAGACTGTTGGAGGAGGCGAAGGCACCAAGAGAGCGACCCCCTCCTCGGCAACCAAGAGGCTAGTGATGATGGTGCCGGAGAGGGAGGGGAAGAGCGGAAAGACGAGGCGGCAGGTCGCCAATATGAGATGAAGGCGTCAGTGCCATCGTACTCCAACCTGATGCCCTGCCACCCGCCTTCTCCGTCTTCCCTCATTTTCTCTCCATCACCACCACTCCAGGGAGACGCCGGACACCTGACCCATCGCCTTCCCCGGAGAAGCGACCGACGACCAAGACGGTCGGGGCGCGCATGGAGCACCGCTCCCTGCCATAGCTGTCAGGAAGGCGCCCCCTTCTTCAGCATGAACCCCGGTTCCGCTGGAAGGAGCAGTGCTGGGATTACCAATGATCCCGAGCCCTGCATCCTGGACGAGCGTCTGAAGCTCAAAGAACTCAGTCATCAGGCTGACGAGCAGCAGCAACTCGCGGCAAGGGCCAGCACCCCCACCTGATGACCGGCCCGCGTGGGGGCGTCGAGCGGTTCTCCACTCTGGAGATGCACGACTCCTCCCGCACCACGGGGATGCGACGCCCACAGTTTGGAGCACCGCGTCCCCTTGGAGCCCAGACCAGACTCACTCTCTGGGCGCTTGCGCGAGTGTTCAACATCACCAACCCCAAGCTGGAGCCCGGGGCCTGGCCCCATTCCTCCAATCTTAACATAGCAAGAAGGAGGCAAGGGATGGAAGAAGAGTGGCACGTGCATGAACATTTCCGCTCCCTCCTGCCACGTCTTTTATAAGCAGACTGGGGCTGGGAGCTGATCCCTCGACGGGTAACCGCCATCCTCCTCCACCAATCCAAGAAGGCCGGGACCCTGCCTTGACGCTCTCCCGCACCACGCGCCTCCGTTACCTACCCCACTCAATGCATGCAACATACGTGGCCAAGGATAAGGGCGTGGTGGGAAGAGTGAATTGGCAGTTACTCACCCGTGTGTTAAAGTCATTCATGGGCCATTACAAGGATGGCCCCACCACAATTGGCGTTACGGGACGAGCGGGAGAACTGAAAACTGACCTGGGCTCAGGTTAATGAAGAAGCAAATAAGGTCTCAAAGGACAGGAAACTACTACCCTCTTGCCTATGCACTGGATAGGGCCTACACCGACGACGCCCGGCAGCGCATTCAGGCCAGGCCCGGGGGCTCCTGTCGGTGCAACAAACCCTGGGTCTGTTCCCTAGATCGTGCATAGGCCTAAAGAGCAAGGTTGCAATATTCAAAACGAGATTGAGTTGAAGGGATAGCTCTTTGAGAGGTCAAAGGGCAGATCAAGAAGACCAAGTCAAGCCAAAGAAGCAAGACACCACTAAGGGAAAGCTTCCCTTGCTAGGCAAGCGAGCCTAGCGAGGTCAACGTGGCCCTGAAGGCAAGCCTCAAGACCATCCCAGCAGGCCTGCCGGGCACGACGAAGGCAAACTACCCTACGAAGGCTCCACCGCTCCACACGTTGTACAGAAGAAGGCCCAAAGGTGTGAAATTGAAGTGCATTTGCCCGGAAGAAGGAAAGGAACTGCTGGCAGAGATACACAAGGGGATGTGCGGCTCACACATTGGATCAAGGGCTTTGGTGGGAAAAGCCTTCCGGTAAGGATTTACTGGCCCACAGCCCTCCAATATGCAGTTGAGTTGGTCACAAAATGTGAAGCTTGCCAGTTCCATTCCAAGAACATCCATCTGCCTTCCCAAGCTCTTCAGACAATCCCTTTATCATGGTCGTTTTCGGTCTGGGGGCTCGACATCTTGGGACCTTTCCCCCGTGCTATCTGGGGCTTTGAATTCTTGTTCGTTGCAATCGACAAGTTTACAAAGTGGCCAGAAGTAGAGCCCCCGAGAAAGGTGACTGCTCTGTCACCTATCAAGTTCTTGAAAGGATTGGTGTGCCGCTTTGGAGTCCCTGCCCGAATCATCACTGATAATGGCACCCAATTCACGAGTCACGCCTTCATGGAATACGTTCATGCCCTCGGAAGCAAGATCTCATTTGCCTCTGTTGCACATCCAAGGAGCAATGGGCAAGCTGAGAGGGCGAAGTCTGAAGTGTTGCAAGGACTCAAGACAAGAACATTTGATAAGTTGCAGAAGTGTGGCAGGCAATGGATCGTAATACGGTACTTGCTACACAATATTACTAACCGCCATATTTGAGCACAACATTATCATGCATGGACCTTGACCATGTACGTCACCACGTGTCCATATCTAAGATGTCATGTGTACCAGATGAATGGCACCGAGTTCGACCCCGTGATGCTATGTGGGTGCCTAGGAACACTCTTGGAGACTACTCGCTTTTCATTGGGGACAGCTACCCTATTGTGAAGCAGATGCCACCTTCCGTGCATGACACCGAAGGCCTACCGTTCATGAAGCATGGTTGTGTCTTCACTATGCACTGCCAGATGATCGACATAAGGAGACACGTTATCCCTGATTTATGCCACTTCAGCTTGGATGAGTCTCCATCTTGTGGAACCGGACTAGAAAGCTGTGACAATTATTCCCATTGCCCACCGCTATGGATCGTGCCATCTATGAAGAACACCTGGAACAAGAACCTGGAGGAGGACATGGAGCCCATCTATGATGTGTAAATGGAGTACGGTAAATTGTGAATGGTAGCACTATAAATATATGTAGAGTAGTCGTGCACAAATTTATCACATGAAGTGGAGATGAACTTGTGTGGCATGCTGGCATTTTCCTTTAGAATTTATCTCTACTCTTATAAAAAAACGGAGTTGGTGATGATGGTGTGCGTGCCATCGTGCAATATAGGTTGTACGATCTATATCTGACGGACAGGAAGGAAACTATGACAATTTTGCAAAAAGATAGCCGCACCTCTCTCCACATTTGCAGATAAGGCCTTCCCTCATTCATCCTTGTCCGCCACAAGATAAACTACTCATATAAATGCATCTTGATGTTCCGTGCAATGCACGGGCCTCTTTCTAGTTACAAGTAAATGTGTTATGTGTGTGTGCAACTTGTGTGGCTGTTGCACGGGCTCCAACATGATGTGTGAGAAAAAAAAGGTGGCACAACTTTGGCTATTGGTGACGTGGCGGCATCATACAGTAGCGATCATTCGCTATAGTTTTAGTACTAGGACGACAACTCCTATAAACCTTGCGCTTGGCTCTTCGCCTCTTCGGGGGGGTTCAATAGTTCGTACTCCTGTGAACCTTGCACTTGACTCTTCGCCTCTTCGGAAGGTCCAACAATGTCAGTACAATATGCTTCTGGCAATCTGACACCGAATGAACTGCTACACGTCCATCGCGAGGGCGAGGGAGAGGGAGAGGGAGAGGGAGAGGGCAATGTAGTCAAAACCCTCTCCTCGTCCTGCGAGCCATCACGTGCGTGGGCGAGGGAGAGGGCGTATGCGTACATAGTAAGTAAGCTTCTCCTCGTCCTGTGAGCCACCGCGCATCGGCAAGGGAGAGTGCATAGTAAGCAAGCTTCTCCTCGTTCTATGAGTTGATGGGACACATCAAAGTAGTACTAGTCCATAATGTGTCCTTTCCGGTCAATATGGCTTAATTTGAAATGAGAAAATACACTGGTGGTCACCGTATGTAACAATACGCTCATTACGGTCACTATATAGTTTTGTGGTGATTATACGGTCACTAGCTCTCATAGAGCACCGTATTGCACCCTGCTGACGGCCAGATAGTCGACGTGGCACTTTGTTGACTGGTTAAATTGACACCTGGCTTCTGGGTCCCACCTATCAGTTGGCGGAGCAAAGAAATCATTTAAACATAACTTTACGCAGGTGCGACAGGAGTCCAACCCTTGTGCGTGAACCACCTTGGTTGTGTATGTGAGTGCATGTACATGTACACCCTCGGTCCGTGAAAAACTGTACATCTAGTATTAGAAAATTTTCCAACAAAGAGTGTACATCTACTCTTCCAATGAACTTAGCTTTTAATCTAATCGATATTGATTGACTAATACACCAACTTGTGCTCTAGCTATAGGCTGCATGTCTATCCTTAATTACAGCATGCAACAACCTTCATTTAGTCTTCTTCTCTCAATGGACGCATGCTGTTGTGGGAAACCACAACCACCTATGGGACCAAGGGCCCCTTGCTGGTTCGGCAGGGGGGTGTCACATTGCACAAAGAGCAGAAGAACATGGGGCAGCACAGCAGAAATCACACGGGCAATTTTACCCAAGTTCGGGCCGCCGCGAGGCATAAATCCCTACTCCTGCTTTGGTGGATTGATGATAGGAGAATGGTGATGGAGCGCAGTAAACTTGCCGGACAGGGTCGCCTCGGGGGAGGCAGTGGCTACGCGCATACGAGTCTGTGGGTGTCTAACCTCCTAAACCTTTCTACGGTTGCCATGGGCCTCCTTTTTTAGATTAAGGGGTCACCACAATGGCAAAACAGTCATTATGCACTGATAAGTTAGCAAACAGTGCTATCATACCTAACTCTGCAGGCTGACAGGGCGCATTAAATGCAGCGCTCAACGTCACATTGCTGCTTGCCCGGCAAGCCTTGCCGGGAAGTTTTGCTAGCTCCATGCCCGCTCGTCTGACACGTCACAGGACGGGTGTCGTCTGCAGGTATTTCCTGTAGAAAGAGGCCGCCATGTGGCGAATGGCTGCCACTTAGTCACTTTGCGGCTTGACACCGCATTGATCAATGACGTGGGTCGTGGTGAAGCGGCTTGGTGAGGTGGCTCTGTCGGATCACGGGTTCCGGCAAAACCCTCAAGGTTCGAACACTGGGGTGCGCGCGGAGATTTCCTCCCTACCGATCTACGCCCTAACTCAATAGGATCTCGCGGACGAAGTCGACGAACTCGTAACACAAAGACACAAGATTTATACTGGTTTGGGCCACCGTTGTGGTGTAATACCCTACTCCAGTGTGGTGGTGGTGGATTGCCTCTTGGGCTGATGAAGAACAGTACAAGGGGAAGAACAGCCTCCCGAGGTTGAGGTGTTCTTGTGTTCGGTGTGTGGCTAAGGATTGGCTCAAGATCAGATGCCTCTATTGTGGCGGCTAGTTGTACTTATATAGGCCCTGGTCCTCTTCCCAAATTTTGAGCGGGAAGGGAGCCAACAGCGGCGGCCAATTTGAAAGGGGACAACTAGTACAAGCTATCCTGACAAAAGCGGTCTTCGCCTGCAAAGGGCTCTGGTGATGACGCCGTCTTGGGATCCATGGTGACCTCCATCCTGCTGGCCTGCTGGTCTTGGTCTCGTTGCACTGATATGGAAACCTTTGCTGGATGCCTTGGTACTCCGCGCCTGCGCTTGCCTCTTTACCACCAACGAGGAAACAAGGATGCTGCGCGCGCTGGCGCCTGCCTGGTCTCGATCGTCATGGCTCACGTCATGAGAGCCTCGCGAGGTTTGCCCCGCCTTGATTTTTGCGCTCCTCGCGAGGCAGCCTGGTGAGGCTGCTCCTGAGGAGGTCTTGCGTCGTCCGCCTCGCGAGGCTTGGCCCCTCACGAGGGTCTTGAATGCCTCGTTGATGAAGATGGGCCGTACTGGCCTGCTAGCAAAGCCACGCCGTGGGCCGCAGGCAGGCAAGTCTGGGGACCCCCGCTCCCAGAACGCCGGCAGTAGCCCCGGGGCCCAAGGCGCGCTCGGGCTTGGCTTCAAGGCGAAGCCAAAGGTCAAGCGCGGAGCGCTGCGGGCCCCAAAATCCTGCGGCCTTGGTCGACGCGTGGCGGTTGATTGGACGTAGGCGTCTCCGCTTCCCCACGCTACCTCGGCAACTGCTCGACTTGACAAAAGGCTGGCGTAGACAACGCTCGCCTTCACTGTTCCCCTTCGCCTTTTCTCAGATCCCCTTTCTCACCCCTCGCCACCGATACCTCCAGATCTGCTCCAATCTCGCTCCGCATCTGCGACTAATGGCACCGCGCAAGGCCAAGCCCTCCTCGGCGCCGTCTTGGTACGAGCCAGCTCTTGAAGCGCCCAACGTCACAGAGAAGAGCCTCGCCTCCACGCGCTTGCTGATGGTGGGGCAGAGCAATGAATGGGGGAAGACGGAGCTCCGGCTTGCCTCCGACGTGCCGGAGCCTGAGGGAAGCACCTTCTTCCCCTTCTTCTCGAGCAGCATCACCGCCGGGTTGGTTCCTCCCTTCTCTGATTTATTTCATGAGGTCCTCGACCACTACGGGCTGCAGGCGTTGCATCTCCATCCCAACTCTATCCTCCTCCTGTCCATCTTCGCCTACTATTGTGAGGCGTATATGGGCGTGATGCCGTCCGTGGCTCTTCTGTGCCACCTCTTCTTCCTTCGCGTCAGCATTGGACACGTCTCCGGGTGCGCCAATTTTGTCGCTTCCGGCAAGGCCAACTCGATCTCAAACACTGGGAAGAGAGCCGACAACATCCGGGCCAAATGGGTCATGATGGACGCCAAGTGCGTCCCCCCGCGCTTGGCATTGCCGACGGAGGCGCCCCAGTTTAAGAAGGGGTGGCCCCGCGTAGAGCTCGCTGACGAGCGGGCGTCGTCGGTGTTCGTGCAGACTCAGACCGACCTGAAGCCGGGCAACGCGAAGGCGGCGAAGGTCACAGGGGCCATGCTCCTGAGGGAATTCCTGCTGTTGCGCGTCGCCCCGCTCCAGGCGCGTGCGTGCCCCTTGTGGAAGCTTGGGGATGAAGGAGACGAGACCCGCCGAAAGCCGGGGGCCCTGCCTGACGATGAGCTGACTGTTGTCCTGCGCCTCCTGGTTGGGGACAACCAGGAGTACCCGCCGAGCGCCTTTACTCCCTTGTTCCAACGCAAGGACTGGGAGCCGCTTGTGGCCTCCAGGCCGAACTTTGACGCGCGCGGGCTGGTGCCGCCTGCGCTCTCTGGTGCCCCCGCGGCGCCGAAGCCGGTGGAGCTATCTTCTGACGAGTCCAGCGGGGGGAAAGAAGAGGAGGAGGACTCGGAGGCGACCCCCGAGGAGACGGGGGAAAACTCCCCCTTGAGCAAGGCTGAAATCCTCCGTGCCCTTCCTGATGACGCCGAGGTCGATGCCCGCCTAGAGGAGGGAGAGCTGCCCTCGTCCCGACAAGGAGCAGGTCATCGCTGATTCCTTGGGATGCTGCCTCCACCTTGACGCCACCTGGAGCTGCCTCTGGCCCTTCCGCTGCGCTGTCTTCTGCTCCTGGAGTCCGCGCGCTCACACCTTAGGCTTCGAGGCTTTCAGGCTTCAAGCTTCCCAAGCGGAGGGTGGAATACGCCGCGGTGGATCAGTAAGTGTTCAAGTTTCGTCTTGTTCCTGCTCGTACTTGCTATTTCCTGACGTTCACCCTTGGTTGATCAGGCCGGTGCCTTCGGCAAAGAAACGGAAGGAGGACACGGCGGCCGCTCCCCCCTCGTCGGAGAAAGGAGGTGGCTGCACTCGCACCTCCCCAGCCCGGTCACCCTCGCGAGGCCAAGAGGAGCAACGTCGGGAGGAGTCAGCCCCCATGGTCCTGCTGGCTCCGGAAGTGCCAGCGCTTGGCTCGGCTGATGAGGTCCCAAGGGCTCAGGAGCCCTTGATCTCCTAGGCTCTGGCGACGACGCTGGTTCATCCTTCTGCTGCGCCATTACTTCCAGGTTCTTCTGCTTCCTCCACCGCCCTGGAGTGCGTTCTTTTAGAGATGGCACAACTGCGGGAAGATCTTTTGGGCATGGACCCGCGCCTGGTAGCCGGGCGCCTGGAACTGGCCTCCGGCTGGCTTCACTCTGACTCGGCGGTCCGAGCGACACTGAGCCAGTCCGCGGCGTCCTCCGAGAAGGAGAGGCAGAGCACCGCCAAAGCCGTGGCCGATCGTGATGCGGCACTGAAGAACAATGAGGACGCCCGCGGCCGCTGCCAAGAGCTGGAGGACGAGCTGAAGCGTCTGCGCGACGAACACGCCAAAGAAGCGCGTAGCCGCCAGGTGAAGGAAGAGGAGATGAGGGCCCGGGAGGACACCGTCAAGAAACGTGATGCCGAGTTGGAGGAGCTGGAGAAGACGCAGGCTGCTGAGCGCAGCCGGCTGGAGGAGCTGGAGCGGGAGCTGAAGGCGAAGGAGGCCGATCTTGACGCCAAGGCGAAGGTCCTGGCTGAGGACCGCGCGACCTTTGCTGATCTTGAGGAAAGGTCTCGCATGGCACTGAAGACGCTCTACGAGAACGGCTTGGAGAGGCCGCTAGCCACCGATGAGGACGGCCCTGCCCAGCTGCTTCCCTTCTTGGTGGAGGCGCTCGAGGAAGTTGTGGAGGGCGTCGATCCCATGGCAGAGGCGGAGGATCGTGTTCTTTCTTCAGCTGCGTTGACTCGCGTCTTCAGCCACTTGCACCTTCGCGACCCCAGCGCTCGTCTTGACGAGCTGCTGGAGCCTGTGGCTGATGAACACTGCACAGCTGCCGCCGCAGCCGTGCAAGGTCAAGTGGAGGCCCTGCTGAAGAAGTTCCATGGCTTTGCTTCCGCGCCCTTGTCCGGGTGCAACGCCAACAAGGGAGGAGAGCTACCCTCGGGCATCGATGGTGTTCAGGGGTGACCTGTGGCTCATTTCCTGTTTTATTCCTGCAATCATGTATCAGGCCTCGTGGAGGCGTTAAACTTGCGTTTGATATTGTGAAAACAATATGTCTTGTAATATTTGCTTCGGGATTTTGCGATTTTCTTCCTATCTGCTTTGTGTTCTGCGTCGGCAGAGCCCGGCCCCGCGCATACCTCGACTGTCGTTGGGCCGATCAGAGACCAGGATGGACCAAGGAGTGAGGGGCTACATGACCAGTTAGGCCCCTGAGTCGCGATGCTCAGGAGTCCCCCTTGATGCGCAAACAACTTACAGGAAGAGTACGCGAGGATCGATTAATGTTCTATGTCGGTAGAGCTCGGCCCCGCACATACCTCAACCGCCATTGGGCCGACTGGAGACCAGGATGGACCAAGGAGTGAGGGGCTACATGACCAGTTAGGCTCCTGAGTCGCGATGCTCAGGAGTCCCCCTTGACGCGCAAACAATTTCCATACCTGCCCTCGCCGAGGCCTCAGGAGGGGCGTGCGACGACCAGGTCCAGGAGACCTGTTTGGGCGGTGTGCGCTTGGGGGTGACCCGAGCGCAGCCCCCGTGTCCAGCACCCTCGCGCGGCTCTCCCGAGCGGAGGCGTTGCGGTGAGGCCAGACGCTGAGCTCTGGGGCTCCCTGAGGTTGGTACGACCGTGAAGCCACCCTCAGTTGTTTATCACCAGCGCGGAGCGTAGTGCTTCCGCTTGTGCATGGGCATAGCCGCTCCTCGACAGTGTCGACGGCCAGCACGGAGCATGGTGCTTCCACTTGTGTGTGGGAGGGGGGCTCCCTCTGAGGAGAGACCCCGGGGCGTGTACAGCCCCGCCCTGACACGTGGCTTGCCCGGCAGGGCTGCGAGGTGTATCTGGGCACTCGTGAGCCAGCGCGGGACTCACGAGGCCCTACCTCAAGGCGGGTTGCGCTGGTCTTAGGTCATTGATAGCTGTGTGTTCCTGCGAGACGGTTAGGTATAAGTGCTCTGCGTCCTCATGTCAGGACCCCGATTCCAAGTCACATCGATCTAGCCGGTAACACCTCATATCACTTTGCGGCCTCACGCACGGTATTCCCACGGGTGTCGCCTTACCATGGCCCGGGACCGTTTGCGCCTTTTGGCTCACGTATATGATAGTGTCGCTAGCATCCATATGACAGAGAACCCGGGCCGACATGACTAGTCGTGAACCCAAAGTGGCACTAACTTACGGGGACAGGCATACATGAATCAACATCGAGCGTGTCGGTCAGCAGCGTGCGAATCCGGGCTGTAGCACTGGGCTAACAGGACTCCGGGAACCCGGGCTGTAGCAGGCTAGGCAGGACTCCGGATGTCACCGCGTGACATTTCCCCGAAGGGACAGACACAGGAACGAAGTGAATCACATGCCGGCCAGTCAAGTGTTCCGGAGCAGTAGTGCTGGGCTAGCAGGACTCCGGTGAACCGGGCTGTAGCGGACTACTATGGCTCATGGAAGCACAAGACTACATTTCCCCATAAGAGAGGCTACCAAGGATAGACAACTAGATTGTCGGATCCCACACATACCAAGCATTTCAATCATACACACAATATGCTCGATATGTGCAAATACAACATGGCATCACAACAAGACTCTACGACTCAGAGTATTTATTCATTAGGCTCCGAAGAGCCAGATATTACAAACATGGGTCTCATGACCCAACATTCAGAGCATACAAGTCAAACACATGCGGAAGCTTAACATGTCTGAGTACAGACATCTATAAATGAAAAAGGCTGAGAAGCCTGACTATCTACTAGATCCTGCCGAGGGCACAAGATCGTAGCTGAGGTATCAAGCTAAACGTCGAAGTCCACACGGAACTACTAGCGAGACTGACGTCTCTCTGCAAAACATAAAATAAGCAAACGTGAGTACAAATGTACCCAGCAAGACTTACATCAGAACTATCTACATATGCATCGGTATCAACAAAGGGGGTGGTGGAGTTTAACTGCAGCAAGCCAGCTTTGACTCGGTGGCTATCCTGAACTACGACTGCAAGTAACTCTTTTGAGGTGGCGCACACGAGTCCACATATTCACCATATCAATACACCACTATGGATCCGCTCCCGTCTCCCTACGAGAACGCCATCCATAGCACTCACGCTTATCTTGCGCATTTTAGAGTATCCACTTTCACTTGTCTATGAACTGTTATAGGCAACCCAGAAGTCCTTTACCGCGGACACGGCTATTCGAATAGATCATATTAACCCTGCAGGGGTGTACTTCGTCACACACGCTCTCGCCACTTACCACCATGTACACCTCGTGTACCTCGGCAACCTTCAAGCGGAAGCCTGGCGAGGGAGTCGGCCACGACCTGACTAACCACACAAGTCTCTAGTCCAGGTTTATCGCCTATTCGGGTTCCATCCGCAAGGAGATCCGGCCGGGGTGTCGCTCACGGCCCCAAACGATGTGTGCAGGGTTCCCGAGCCCACCATCCGGGTGCCACTCGGTACACCAGGCCACGTGTGCCTAGTCTGTCCCAAGCCCACCTGTACCGGGTGCCACTTGGTAGACTACTAACACTACCTACAAACACCAGAAACTAGTTGCAACTCCTGGACAGAGATCAGGTTGATTAATAAGTCGAGAGGGGCACTTAAGCATTCCAATGCGTGGTAGTAACTGTTCATGGATCACAAACACAGAACTCAGTTCCTGAGGACGGTTTCAATGAGACAACCCACCATGTACTCCTACATGGCCTCTCACCGCTACCTTTACCAAATCGTGTTCACACACTTAGCTCTCACACAGTAGGACATGTTCACCACTTTCCAATTCATTCCCCGATGAATCAGACCTGACACAACTCTAAGCAATAGCAGGCATGACAAACAAGCCATGAATGAGTAGGCACATCAGGGCTCAAACAACTCCTACTCATGCTAGTGGGTTTCATCTATTTACTGTGGAAATGACAGGTCATGCAGAGGATAAAGGGGTTCAGCTACCGCAGCAAGTAACAGTTGAAGCGTTGTTGTCCTAATGCAGTAAAAGAGAGCAGGAGCGAGAGAGTGGGATTGTATCGAAATGAACAAGGGGGTTTGCTTGCCTGGCACTTCTGAAGATAGCATTGAGTCTTCATTAGTGTCAACGATCACAGCGTCGGAACAACGTCTACCAAGGGGAACAAATACCGGCAACAGAGAGGAAAACCAATCAATGCAATGCAACGATATGATGCATGAATGTGACATGGCAATATGCTGTGAATTGAGCTAATGCAGCTAGCAACAAGTGCAAGGGAGTCCATTTGAACCAAAGGTTCAAATGCAAACTCTAGTTTGAGCATTTAAGGTGCCATTTGAATGTTTTCACTTATACAGCAGGTATAAGTTGGTTTTTCATGCATGAAAGTAGCATAAATGGATAGATTGGATTTTTCTGATAATTTTTCATATATAAATCTTTTCAATCTGAGTTATAGATTATTTTCTATGATTTTTAGAAGTTTATAGGATTTTCTGGAATTTTCTGTATAAGAATAAATCCAGAAAATGATTTATAGCGTCAGCATTACATCACAGTGACATCAGCAGGTCAACTGGGCGGTCCAGGTCAAACCTGGACGGTGGGGCCCGCATGTCAGTGTCACTGGCTGGTTTGGGTGGATGACAAGTGGGACCGGTCAACGTTGACTTGACCAAAGTCAAAGCTGACATGTGGGGTCCACGGCATTAGCTTAATTTAAACAGGAAATAACCCTGTGGTTAATTAAGGGCGGGGCCCGTCTGTCAGTGAGCTAGGGGGGTTAGTTAGTGGCGTCATTAGCCGCTAATGATGTCGCCACGTCAGCCTCGCCGGAATATGGCCGGCGGCAAGCATTCCGCACGGCGGAGGCGTCGGGTTTTGCCATCCGGCGACCATTGGGCTCGGGGTTTGGCCCTACGGGCTGCTGGACGTGCACCGCATCCAACGGAGCAGGCGGCTGGGCGAGGGGAGGTCGGGAACTACGGTGGCGACCACTTGGGCGGCGGCCGGAGCTCGGGCAACGGCGGAGATGGCGCTACAGGGCACGGCAGGGCGAACCCGTGGGTGCTTCAGGTTCACAGGAGCGCGGCGAGCACGCTGGTGATGCTCGGGCGAGCCGCCGAGCTCGGGAGCACGGAGCTCGTTAGCAATGGCGGCGGCGAGCTTCGGCGGAGATGGGGAACGAAGCTAGAGCATGAACGCGAGTAGGAGAGGAAGGGGAGTAGGTCCGTGAGCTCACAGTAGTTGCAGCAGAGGCTACGGCGAGCTCGGAGGAGGTCCGAAGCGAGCGGGGCGGCGGAGGCGATCTCGGCGACCCGAGGAAGAAGAAGGCGTCGGCGGCGGCGCTTCGAGGCGTCCGGCGTTGTGTAGCTCAGCGAGGGGGTCGAGGACGAAGTGGCGGAGCTTCTGGGCGCGTCGGTGAGGCGAGGGGGAGGCGGTGGCCGCGGTGGTGGCGAGCGGCGGCGACGGCTGTGTTCGGGTGGACGCGCGTGAGGGAGACAGAGGAGGGGATGAGCTCGAGGGAGAGGTCGAGGCGTCGAGGGGGTGTCGTGGCGCCGCGAGGGAGATCCAGGGCGACGAGGGAGCACGCAGGCAGGGTGGAGGTGGCCGGCGTGTGGCTGCGCGCGCCGGGCACGCGCGCTCCAGTCCTTCTGGCGTGAGCTGGAAGAGGACAAGGGAGAGAGATGGGCTGGGCCAACAGTGTTGGGCCAACACAGTGCAGGCCAGGTAAGTGGCTCAGGTACTCTCCTCTCTCTCTCTTTACTTTATGTTTTCTATTTATTTGATCTGTTTTGAATTAGTAAAATTACTAACTCATTTTGTAAAATCCTGATAAAAATTGTGGGCACTATTTGAATTATTTCCAACAGCCCCCAATTGTTTTCAGAAGTATTGAAGCATTTAAAATATTTATAGGCATTAAATGCTCCAATTCAAATACAGTATGATTTAGCTCAAAAATCCATAAATGGCCAATAAATATGCTCATCATTTCTGGCAGAGGTTTTCACCTTTATCAAAAATCATGAACATTTCTAAGGGCATTTTGGGTTCATTGAAAATATTTTTATTTTGAACCTACTTGAATTCATTTGGTGCTAGGGTTTGGTCATCCCCAATTCAACTTTAAATGAAATTTAGACATGATGCAGCATATCTAGCTAGCCTAAGTGCATACCAGACTAGGGATGTGACAACTCACCCCCACTAAACAAAAATCTCGTCCCGAGATTCAAGCGTAGGGTTAGATGAAAGGGGAACGCAAACTAACATAATCTTCACGATCCAATTGTTCTTCTCGAAGATGTTGATTCATTGCATCATCTTGATCTTGACATCTTTTCTTTCGAGAGCTTCATCCAGCTATGATGACGGAAGAGAGGGAAACTCTACAGGATTGATCTTCTCGAAGATCGAGCTATACAAGATCAACTTGCGGAATGAGATGTTGAAACATCTCGAGTTGAGATACAAAACACATCGAGAGGGATGGAAGAACAAACGATGAGATTTGATTTGGTGGGCAACAATCCCACGCTTAGATAATATGGTGCATGGGTTCCAAAGCAGCGAGGATTAATTGCCATGACTCCATAACGGGGCACCTTAGGAAAGGTGACTCGTAGAATTCTTCCCTTAAGTGGCAAAAAGAATTACTTTTGATTCAGAGATCATTGAAACTCTTTATACCAGCCCAAGGCAAAATGCAACAATCGTTTGGTGGAGTACGAAGGATGGCACAATGGCGGTGCAAGCTGGGAACAAAATGCAAATGTGGGATGATTCTAGTAACTGGGGAGAAACCCAATAGTAGGAGGATTCCACTATTGGAAAGGTTATAACATAACCGAGGAGATTGGGGCGAATCCTAGTTAGTGCTGACTGATGACACCTAATGCTTTGCGCGTGCTTTCAAGAACTTGAGCATTTCCATATTCATCAAGGTTTTACCAACATCCGTGCCGAGGATCCTGGCAACACATCATACTACCATAATGAACGGTGATGGAGGATGCAGGTGCAAAGGAGGACAACACTTTCTCAGATTTCACCTTAGCGAAGCCAAGGGAGCAAAATCTGGATGATCGACCGAGAGACATTTAGCACTCCGCTTCTAATGTTCTCCTTGATGTACTGGTTACTACGGTCATGCTTAAAGCATCAACATAGCCATCAAGTAGTGGTCGGACTTCGGAATGCAAAGGATCCATAAGGAACAACTAGGGAGCAAATCCTACGAAATCCTTATGGGGAGGTGGCCAACTTTCTCAATCAAGATACTACAATAATAGGTCTTCCGGCTGGGTGTGTTGGCCACGACATCCACTTACCGGTAACAGAGAGACCATTAGTATAGTTCTTGGGAAACGTTCAACCATCACATCTGCCTGAGATTCAGATCTGGTTGGTGTCGGGATATTCCAGACTCATCAGGTCTAGAAAGAAAAATGAAAGTTTGCAACGCAATTCGACGAGATGACGTTGCGAGATTCTCGGGGCATGAGCTACGATAGCAAGCTCCAAAACATGAGCTGGTTCCGCTACAAACCTGTGAACACGCTATCCAAGACAAGCATGACCACGTGGTAGTCTTATAATAAAACACTACCGAGTTCAGGTGGGGAACCGTCATCGCGGATAACGAAGTCCTTGCATAAGTCATATGACTAGCTCTTATGAAGGAACTTCTTCTCCTTGAACAAATCAGTTAGTGGCTCGAGGTGCTACGGAATTCATATGGAACGAAGATGATCAGTCTAACAGACCATAGAATACTTCACACATGCATAACTGACTTGGGATGATTCCAGAGGAAGCAAAACAAACTTTCTCGAATTCTCGGCGGCAACTTACATCAAGTGCATGTGAATTAGAGGAAGTATCTTCTTCATCCAAACATATGCTTCATGAGCGGGACACGAAGATAATGCTTATAAAAGTTTCCAACACTAGCTTAATGCTCAACAAAATCATGGACAAGATGGAAATGTTGTCAATGAGCTCAACAACAATCCATCCAGGCTTCCATATAGATGGAGTTCCAAAATTAAGTAAACACGGGAATAGCATTGGTCAGACCCAAAAGATGTAATGGTGTATGCTCGAGGAATCAACCACGAGTAGGACAACATTACGAACATCATTGGTTCTGATTTGATTTGATGATAGCCCATACTCAAATCAAAGTTTGGTTAAGATGATAGGTCCATTAATTGATCACGAGGACCAATCGATGAAGAAATTATCTTTCTACGACAAACACACACACAAGAGATATCCTTTGGAAAGAACTAAGCCAGGCAAGCTTTTATCTTCCAACTCTCCAAGTTGTTGTTTAGCTTGACCAACTAGCTCAGGGGTATCCAACACGGATTCTTGGAGAAGGGGTGGTTTACAGGAAACCAACTTGATCACGAGCTCAACATAACAGTCAGGAAACAACCTGGTGATACTTCCGAGAAGATAATCAGAAAATCACAAACCACCGATATGTTACTAAGCTCGAGAACAATCTTGCTTTTCAGGGCAAGACGATGTGATCAAAAAGGGCGAGGAATTGATACAATCCTAACTCGTTGACCGAAGAGTGCACCAGGAAACTGGACTAGGTAACACGATCAATCTCGGGATGATGATTGAACAACCAACACGCTAAGAATGAGGGTATTGCCATTAACTACCAAGCAACGAGTTGCTCAGAGTATTGATTTCACACATCACGGTTCACTTGTCGGTGTTCCGGTTGTGACAACACGGGACCGAGGAATGAATAATGATGGCGAGAAGTATCACTGCGTCAAGAATTCATAAGAGGTGGTGCAATTCTCATGACACTCTTGACATAAAGATGGTAATACTCCAAGGTAGAACAGAATCAAAAGCTGGTTTGGCGTTTTGATCTGCGGAATACAACTACTTTGACCCAATCCCAGAGATGGACGAGGTACTGGAGTTTGTTTCTCCTAGTCATTCTGAAATAGAACGGCTTGACGGACCACAAGAATAATAAGCATCGATAACACGGATGCACAATTACTCCTGACTATCAATTGATAGACAGAGGTCAGAATACAACTAAAGAGAGACAACTCAAAGGAACATATGGTTTTCTGAGTTGCGGATGCATAAATTTAGTATGTCAAACAGGTTCAACATATTTCTTCCAGATAATCCATGCGGAAAGGTAGGACTGGCAGATTCACAATATGGATGGAGTACTCCTCAAGAGCACCCTGGTTGTGATCTTTTGGTTCAAAAGAACTTCTGCCATGATGGTTCATGGTATTGGAAGAATGAGATACCACGGACCTCGAGGACTATCGCAAAGGTTACTAATATCCTAAAGGTAACGAGCAACACTACCAACGCGAGGTAAGTAGAGTGAATCTTGGGTCAAGAACCCAAGAAATAGAATGCCTACTAACTAAATTGCATCACGGGATGCTTTCGGGAATGATGGCCAGAATCATCACACTGGAAACACAAAACATGGCTAGATTACTAGGTGATCCTCTAAGACACCTAGGGTCATAATAATAGCTCCAACACATATACCGAGGCAATAGAGTGCCTCAACGCACCGGTAGTGTGCTTAATCTGGCCCAAAGGGACGCAAAAACAGAGGGAAAGGATTTTGCAAATGCATCAGATTGTTTAGAAACCTGGGATGACTCGGGCAACATAACGGCTGTAAAGGCTCAAAAGGATTTGAGATATCCTGCAAAATGGTGGCATAACCACTCAACATCATAATATCAAGGTTCCGAGATCAGCTATCAACACACGGAAGTAGTAGAAACTGAACTGAGGCTTCAGACCAACAATCCTACGAGTCTACGGATTAGTAACGCGTGATCCTGATAGAAAGATGAGAAGCCTAGTTCTTAATCCCCGTAGAAGAGAAGAGGGTGACTCAGATCAGAGGACATAAGGTAAAAGGAGTAAAAGAGCCTTACGTTCCCTTCCACAATCAATTCCCTTATATAACTAAAGCATTTCTAGACTCAACTTCGACCAGTTTGGCTTCGTAAACCTACAGGCAGTCAGGCTCTGATACCAAAGCTGTCAGGACCCCGATTCCAAGTCACATCGATCTAGCCGGTAACACCTCATATCACTTTGCGGCCTCACGCACGGTATTCCCACGGGTGTCGCCTTACCATGGCCCGGGACCGTTTGCGCCTTTTGGCTCACGTATATGATAGTGTCGCTAGCATCCATATGACGGAGAACCCGGGCCGACATGACTAGTCGTGAACCCAAAGTGGCACTAACTTACGGGGACAGGCATACATGAATCAACATCGAGCATGTCGGTCAGCAGCGTGCGAATCCGGGCTGTAGCACTGGGCTAACAGGACTCCGGGAACCCGGGCTGTAGCAGGCTAGGCAGGACTCCGGATGTCACCGCGTGACATTTCCCCGAAGGGACAGACACAGGAACGAAGTGAATCACATGCCGGCCAGTCAAGTGTTCCGGAGCAGTAGTGCTGGGCTAGCAGGACTCCGGTGAACCGGGCTGTAGCGGACTACTATGGCTCATGGAAGCACAAACTACATTTCCCCATAAGAGAGGCTACCAAGGATAACAACTAGGTTGTCGGATCCCACACATACCAAGCATTTCAATCATACACACAATATGCTCGATATGTGCAAATACAACATGGCATCACAACAAGACTCTACGACTCAGAGTATTTATTCATGAGGCTCCGAAGAGCCAGATATTACAAACATGGGTCTCATGACCCAACATTCAGAGCATACAAGTCAAACACATGCGGAAGCTTAACATGTCTGAGTACAGACAACTATAAATGAAAAAGGCTGAGAAGCCTGACTATCTACTAGATCCTGCCGAGGGCACGAGATCGTAGCTGAGGTATCAAGCTAAACGTCGAAGTCCACACGGAACTACTAGCGAGACTGACGTCTCTCTGCAAAACATAAAATAAGCAAACGTGAGTACAAATGTACCCAGCAAGACTTACATCAGAACTATCTACATATGCATCGGTATCAACAAAGGGGGTGGTGGAGTTTAACTGCAGCAAGCCAGCTTTGACTCGGTGGCTATCCTAACTACGACTGCAAGTAACTCTTTTGAGGTGGCGCACACGAGTCCACATATTCACCATATCAATACACCACTATGGATCCGCTCCCGTCTCCCTACGAGAATGCCATCCATAGCACTCACGCTTATCTTGCGCATTTTAGAGTATCCACTTTCACTTGTCTATGAACTGTTATAGGCAACCCAGAAGTCCTTTACCGCGGACACGGCTATTCGAATAGATCATATTAACCCTGCAGGGGTGTACTTCGTCACACACGCTCTCGCCACTTACCACCATGTACACCTCGTGTACCTCGGCAACCTTCAAGCGGAAGCCTGGCGAGGGAGTCGGCCACGACCTGACTAACCACACAAGTCTCTAGTCCAGGTTTATCGCCTATTCGGGTTCCATCCGCAAGGAGATCCGGCCGGGGTGTCGCTCACGGCCCCAAACGATGTGTGCAGGGTTCCCGAGCCCACCATCCGGGTGCCACTCGGTACACCAGGCCACGTGTGCCTAGTCTGTCCCAAGCCCACCTGTACCGGGTGCCACTTGGTAGACTACTAACACTACCTACAAACACCAGAAACTAGTTGCAACTCCTGGACAGAGATCAGGTTGATTAATAAGTCGAGAGGGGCACTTAAGCATTCCAATGCGTGGTAGTAACTGTTCATGGATCACAAACACAGAACTCAGTTCCTGAGGACGGTTTCAATGAGACAACCCACCATGTACTCCTACATGGCCTCTCACCGCTACCTTTACCAAATCGTGTTCACACACTTAGCTCTCACACAGTAGGACATGTTCACCACTTTCCAATTCATCCCCGATGAATCAGACCTGACACAACTCTAAGCAATAGCAGGCATGACAAACAAGCCAGAATGAGTAGGCACATCAGGGCTCAAACAACTCCTACTCATGCTAGTGGGTTTCATCTATTTACTGTGGAAATGACAGGTCATGCAGAGGATAAAGGGGTTCAGCTACCGCAGCAAGTAACAGTTGAAGCGTTGTTGTCCTAATGTAGTAAAAGAGAGCAGGAGCGAGAGAGTGGGATTGTATCGAAATGAAGAAGGGGGTTTTGCTTGCCTGGCACTTCTGAAGATAGTATAGTTCTTCATCGGTGTCATCGATCGCATCGTCGAAGCAACGTCTACCGAGAGGGGACAATACCGGCAAACAGAGAAGAAACACGATCAACGCAATGCACAATATGATGCATGCTATGACATGGCAATATGAATGTTTTGAGCTAATGCAACTAGCAGCAAGTTAAATGGAGTTGGCTTGAATCAGAGATTCAAATTCAAACTCCATATGTGATTTCTTAAATGCCATTTAATTGAATTGTCCTAAACAGTAGTCATAAGTTGTTTTTTCATGCATGAAAGTAGCATAAATGGATAGATTGGATTTTTCTGATAATTTTTCATATATAAATCTTTTCAATCTGAGTTATAGATTATTTTCTATGATTTTTAGAAGTTTATAGGATTTTCTGGAATTTTCTGTATAAGAATAAATCCAGAAAATGATTTATAGCGTCAGCATTACATCACAGTGACATCAGCAGGTCAAGTGGGCGGTCCAGGTCAAACCTGGACGGTGGGGCCCGCATGTCAGTGTCACTGGCTGGTTTGGGTGGATGACAAGTGGGACCGGTCAACGTTGACTTGACCAAAGTCAAAGCTGACATGTGGGGTCCACGGCATTAGCTTAATTTAAACAGGAAATAACCCTGTGGTTAATTAAGGGCGGGGCCCGTCTGTCAGTGAGCTAGGGGGGTTAGTTAGTGGCATCATTAGCCGCTAATGATGTCGCCACGTCAGCCTCGCCGGAATATGGCCGGCGGCAAGCATTCCGCACGGCGGAGGCGTCGGGTTTTGCCATCCGGCGACCATTGGGCTCGGGGTTTGGCCCTACGGGCTGCTGGACGTGCACCGCATCCAACGGAGCAGGCGGCTGGGCGAGGGGAGGTCGGGAACTACGGTGGCGACCACTTGGGCGGCGGCCGGAGCTCGGGCAACGGCGGAGATGGCGCTACAGGGCACGGCAGGGCGAACCCGTGGGTGCTTCAGGTTCACAGGAGCGCGGCGAGCACGCTGGTGATGCTCGGGCGAGCCGCCGAGCTCGGGAGCACGGAGCTCGTTAGCAATGGCGGCGGCGAGCTTCGGCGGAGATGGGGAACGAAGCTAGAGCATGAACGCGAGTAGGAGAGGAAGGGGAGTAGGTCCGTGAGCTCACAGTAGTTGCAGCAGAGGCTACGGCGAGCTCGGAGGAGGTCCGAAGCGAGCGGGGCGGCGGAGGCGATCTCGGCGACCCGAGGAAGAAGAAGGCGTCGGCGGCGGCGCTTCGAGGCGTCCGGCGTTGTGTAGCTCAGCGAGGGGGTCGAGGACGAAGTGGCGGAGCTTCTGGGCGCGTCGGTGAGGCGAGGGGGAGGCGGTGGCCGCGGTGGTGGCGAGCGGCGGCGACGGCTGTGTTCGGGTGGACGCGCGTGAGGGAGACAGAGGAGGGGATGAGCTCGAGGGAGAGGTCGAGGCGTCGAGGGGGTGTCGTGGCGCCGCGAGGGAGATCCAGGGCGACGAGGGAGCACGCAGGCAGGGTGGAGGTGGCCGGCGTGTGGCTGCGCGCGCCGGGCACGCGCGCTCCAGTCCTTCTGGCGTGAGCTGGAAGAGGACAAGGGAGAGAGATGGGCTGGGCCAACAGTGTTGGGCCAACACAGTGCAGGCCAGGTAAGTGGCTCAGGTACTCTCCTCTCTCTCTCTTTACTTTATGTTTTCTATTTATTTGATCTGTTTTGAATTAGTAAAATTACTAACTCATTTTGTAAAATCCTGATAAAAATTGTGGGCACTATTTGAATTATTTCCAACAGCCCCCAATTGTTTTCAGAAGTATTGAAGCATTTAAAATATTTATAGGCATTAAATGCTCCAATTCAAATACAGTATGATTTAGCTCAAAAATCCATAAATGGCCAATAAATATGCTCATCATTTCTGGCAGAGGTTTTCACCTTTATCAAAAATCATGAACATTTCTAAGGGCATTTTGGGTTCATTGAAAATATTTTTATTTTGAACCTACTTGAATTCATTTGGTGCTAGGGTTTGGTCATCCCCAATTCAACTTTAAATGAAATTTAGACATGATGCAGCATATCTAGCTAGTCCAAGTGCATAGCAAGGCTAGGGACGTGACACCTCAGGTCCCGGCCCTTGAGCGAGCTCAGCCACCACTGGTTTGCCAGGTCGCGATGCCGTGGTCAAGGCCAGGGGGTGAGGGCTGGAGAGCCAGTAAGAGCTCCTGAGTCGTGATGCTCAGGAGCCCCCCTTTTAACGCGCACGCGAATTGCATGAGAGAGGGGCGGACCCGTGGTAGGTGGTAATCGAGCAGGTGATAATCACAGGTAGATTAGGCATGGAAGGCAAATTAGCTTGGGTGAATGCGGAAAGATACATGCCACTTGGTCAGGCCCAAGCGGCTTGGGGATGATGCAGCCCGAGGGGGCGCCCCCAGCAAGGTAAGCTAAAGACATAAGCGAACGGGATACATGCCACAGGGACGGACCCACGCGCCCTGGGAATGATGCAGCCCGAGGGGCGCTCCCAGCTGAATGAACTTGGAAAATGTCACCTGGTTATGTTGATGCAGAGATGTCGGGGCAGCTGAAGGTACGCGGTGAAGGAATTGCTCCTCACGAGCCACCGGGGTCCTGAGCCTCGGGAGGCGCTGGGGGCTCAGGTGGTTCCCTGAGGACCGTCTCCATCTCTGCCTGGACGGCGTGCTGCCTGGCCTCCTGTGCCGCCAGGACACGCCGCAGGTTGCGCTGATAGGCTGACGACATGCTCGGCAGGCCGAAAGGCATGCGAACGTAGCTGTGTGGTGGACCCTCGCAACGGCCCACGCGCGAAGGCCAGAAAGGCTCCTGAGATACGGCCCTGTTGAGCCATGGAACATCGATGCAGACGCGCAGCCCGGCATCCTCGCCTGGATGGGGAGCTGCGCCTCGTGAGCGGCGGTCGCCGCGCATGGCCCTTGCGTCTTGCAGTTCCTGAGTGGTCTTGGTGATGAACTCCTGAGCGGTGGGCGCTCCTTGCCCTGTGTTCTTCTGAGGGTAACGTGCCACGGAGCACGCCTCCAAGTGGTGCCCAAGCGCCTCCCTCGTGATGTTAGCAAGGTCTGAGACCCTCCAGAAGAGAGCCCATGAGCCCTGCCCGAGGAGGGCGCTGGGCGCGCCTTCCTATGCGATGGAGGGAGGCGCCCCTGGAGCGGGCGCTGATCCTGACGAGGTTCCAGCCGCGACACCACCCTCCTGGGGTCCGGCACGGCGCAACTGCTTCTTCTTGGGGATGGCCTCTAGAGGGCCCTCGCCCTTGCTGTCAAGGTCGTCGATTGCCGCAGCTTGAAAAGCACGCGCGAGGGAGCACACATCGTCTCTTTCTTCGCACGGGACTGTGATGATCCCACCGCTTCCCGACATATTGAGGATGTTGTAGCCATGGTGTGTCACCGCCATGAACTTGGCTAGGGCTGGATACCCAAGGATGGCGTTGTATGGCAGGCGGATGTGCGCGACGTCGAAGTCGATGAGCTCGGTGCAGTAGTTCTTGTGTTCCCCGAAGGTGACAGGGAGGCGGACCTGCCCTATCGGTGTGGTGTAACCGTCGGTCACTCCTGAGAAAGGCTTGGTAGGCTGAAGCTGGTCATATGGCACTTTGAGGTTGTCGAACGTGTCGACGGACAGGACGTTGAGCCCTGCGCCGCCATCGATGAGGGTCTTGGTAACTTGCACGTTGCTGATGACAGGTGAGCAAAACATCGGGAGGGCGCCAGCTGTGGCCGCTCACTTGAGCTGGTCTGCCGAGTTGAAGGTGATGGTGCATTGGGACCACCTGAGCGGGCGTGTGACCTCAAGCTTGGGGAGGACTGCCTTCACTTCACGAGCAAACTGTTTGAAGATACGTTGCGAGGCTGGGCCTGAGCTCCGTCCAAGATGCAGGCGATAGCACGCGGCTCCTGGAATCCCCCAGCCCCCTCGTCCTGATGGTGGTCGTCATTCCTTCTTGGCGGCAGCGGCAGCGGGGGAAGACCGGCGTTGCCCTGAGGTCGATGCTCACGAGTCTGGTCCCTCCAGGCGCCCTCACGAGGATGATCCTACCAGCGGTCCTCACGAGGCCTGTCGCGCCATTCCTGGCGCGGGCCACGGTCGTCCCAGCGCTCGCCACCACGTCCTCCTGCTCGGCCGTAGCCCCGGTCGCTGCGCTCGGGGCGTCGACCAAAGCGTCCTTCTCGAATGGCTCTGAGCTCTTGACAGTCGCTGGTGTTGTGGGTGTTCGGGTTGTGGAAGGCGTAGAACGGTCGGCTGCTCTTGGATGACTCGGGCTGATCTCTGCCTCGCTTGGTGTCCGGCTCTACTGCGAGCACGGCTGCTTCCTTGCGCTTCACGTCCTTGGCCTTGGCCTTCTTCTCCTCCGGGCCTGCGGCTGGCAGCTCGAGGTGGGAGAGGCGCCCTTCCTCAGCTCTTGCACACTTGGTCGCCAGGTTGAACAGCTCCTGAGATGTGCACAACTCCTTGTGGATAGCGAGCTCTTCCTTCATCTTGATGTCGCGGACGCCATCAGAGAACATGGAGATGATGGCCTCATCCATCACCTTGGGGATCTTGAGGCGAGTGTTGTTGATGCGTTGGATGTACTTCTGGAGGGTCTCTCCTGGTTGTTGCTTGATGCGGCGCAGGTCACCCGCGGCCGGCGGGCGGTCGCGAGTGCCCTGGAAGTTGGCGACGAAGCGGTCGCGCATCTCGTCCCAGGAGGAGATCGAGCCTTGTGGCAGGTTCAGGAGCCACGAATGGGCGCCGTCTTCGAGTGCCATAGGGAACAAGTTCGCCATGAATTTCTCGTCGCTGTTGGCCGCCTCGATGCTCAGCTCGTACAGCTGCATGAACTCCGCGGGGTCGAGGGTGCCGTCATAGCATGGAGGCAGATCTGGCTTGAACTTGCCCGGCAAGGCGACACTACGCAGCTCGGGGGTGAAGGCGCGGTAGGCAACCGTGGTCGCCGGGGCCCGTCTTGGAGGCGGACCTTGGTCTTGGTGCCCATGCGCCGCCACCGCAAGTGGCGCGGGGGCCTGCTGCTGCAGACGTTCCTGGCGTGGTGGTGCGAGGAGTGGCGGGGCGTTCTCTTGCAGTCGAGGAACTTCTTGGCAGCTTCCTTCTTCACGCGCGGGCGCCGGACTGGGCGGATCGCGTCGCGAAGCCGCACGCCTTGGCGCCAAGGCGCCATCTTGGGGCAGAGGTGGTGGAGGCGCTCTGTGAGCTGCGTCGCCTGAAACTGGCGATGGGCCTGGCGGAGAGAGGGACGGCACACGGGAGCCCCCTGCGGCGCGGACAAGCTAGGCGATGCAGTCGAGCCAGTCCTCGGAGAGGTCGTCGACCGGGCAGTAGCGCAGGAGCTCATGCGCCATGAGGAGCGCGGCCCGCACATCCATGGGAGCGCGATAAGAATGGGACGAGGAACCGGCCGGGGTCAGCAATGGAGTGGTGGTGCGGCCGTCCCGCCGCACCGAGGGGTGGAGCGAGGACGCTTGCTGCTCGTTGCCCGTCGGACCGGTGGCGGCAGGAGATGGAGAACGACGAGGTGGCCCACCGACGGGAGCCGTCTGAGCGACGCGGGTGGCTAGGGCAGCCCGGCGCTCGGCACGAGCACGGCGAGCGTCAGCCATGGAGCCGACGGAGCAACTGGACGCGAACGACGGAAAGGAAGCTCCGGCGCACCCCTACCTGGCGCGCCAAATGTCGGATCACGGGTTACGGCAAAACCCTCAAGCCTAGAATACTGGGGTGCGCGCGGAGATTTCCTCCCTACCGATCTACGTCCTAACTCACTAGGATCTCGCGGACGAACTCGTAACACAAAGACACAAGATTTATACTGGTTCGGGCCACCGTTGTGGTGTAATACCCTACTCCAGTGTGGTGGTGGTGGATACCCTCTTGGGCTAATGAAGAACAGTACAAGGGGAAGAACACCCTCCCGAGGTTGAGGTATTCTTGTGTTCGGTGTGTGGCTAAGGATTGGCTCAAGATCAGATGCCTCTACTATGGCGGCTAGTTCTACTTATATAGGCCCTGGTCCTCTTCCCAAATATTGAGCGGGAAGGGAGCCAACAACGGCGACCAATTTGAAAGGGGACTGCTAGTACAAGCTATCCTGACAAAAGCGGTCTTCGCCTGCAAAGGGCTCTGGTGATGACGTCGTCTTGGACCTCCGTCCTGCGGGCCTGCTGGTCTTGGTCTCGTTGCACTGATATGGAAACCTTTGCTTGATGCCTCGGTACTCCGCGCCTGCGCTTGCTTCTTTAGCACCAAAGAGGAAACAAGGACGTTGGGCGCGCTGGCGCCCGCCTGGTCTTGATCGTCATGGCTTACGTCACGAGAGCCTCGCGAGGTTTGCCCCGCCTTGATTTCTCCGCTCCTCGCGAGGCAGCCTGGTGAGGCCGCTCCTGAGGAGGTCTTGCGTTGTCCGCCTCGCGAGGCTTGGCCCCTCGCGAGGGTCTTGAATGCCTCGTTGACGAAGATGGGCCGTACTGGCCTGCTAGCAAAGCCACGCCGTGGGCCGTAGGCAGGCAAGTCTGGGGACCCCCGTTCCCAGAACGCCGACAGGCTCTGCCTCCATGAACCCTGGCAGGCCCTGCCGGGGAGTCTTGGAGGGTTTCTTCCGGGGGAGCCCCCATCCTTGCCAGGCTCGCTTGCCTGGCAAGGGAGGCTTTTCACCTGGTGGCGTCTTGCTTCTTTAGCTTGATCTTGGTCCTCTTGATCTGCATGTTGGTTCTTTGAAGATCTTGATCTGTTGTGCTCTAACTTGGTTCGGTGCCGTAATCTTGTTCCGGTGCATGTGCACAGTCTGGGCAACAGACCCAGGGTTTGTTGCACCGACATAAGCCCCCGGGCCTGCCTTGGTCGCGCTGCCGAGCGTCATCGGGGTAGGCCCTAATAAGTGCACAGGAAGGGGCATTGAAGAGGCTGGTCACTTGGAGTCTTCTTTACTTCTTCATTAATCTTGAGTCTGGGCCAGTTTCTGATTTTCCCGCATGTCGTGTAAAGCCAATCATGGTGGGGTCGTTCTTGTAATGGCCCGTGAATGACTTTAACGCACGGGGTAGAAACTGCCAATTCAGTCTTCCCACCGTGCCCTTATTCTCGGCCACTTATGCTGCATGCATCGCGTAGGGTAGGTAACGGAGGCACGGGGCATGGGAGAGCATCAAGGTGAGGGCCCAGTCTTCTTGAATTGGCGGAGGAGGACAGTGGTCACTCGTTGAGGGAGCGGCTCCCCTCCTCGGCCCGCCTATAAAAGGAGGGGCGAAGGGAGAGCTGAGCCATCCATTTCCACATCCTTTCTTCTCTGCCATCTGCCTCTCGTTGGCCATGTTAAAGAGAAGAGCCTGGGGCCAAGCCCCGGGCTTTAGTTTAGAACTCCTCACGGATCCGAGGGGGGTACTCGGGCAGCACGGCGACAACGCCGGAGGTGGCGACTCCGGTGCGCTCGTCGCCGGGTCGCCCATAGCCTTGATTCTAGTGAGAGAGGACGTGAACGACACCTTGCTGAGGCCCGTAGTGGGCGCGAGGTGTGGTAGTCGGTCACTCCTCATTCTTTATTCCTTCACGATGCTGAGGAGGAGCCACGAGCGCCGCTAGCGAAGGCGAACTTGATCTCCCCCAGGCGTTATCCTCTTGTCGTGCAGGAGGGCTTCTTGCCCCCATACACGTCTTTGGAACGTGTAGTGATTTCTGACATCAAGGTCGTTGGGGGCGACCATTCCCTCTGTGGGATACACCAGAGAGCATGGTGTTCGGCACGGCAGTCATGCTGAGGCCTTCGAGTGGTAGTGATGTGGATGGCGGCGGCAACCCACATCGCGTCAAGAACGGGGATGACCGTTCCGACGAGCCGTGTTTGCCGGTGACTCTGTGTCCCCCATTTGGTCCTCCGGCAGTGTCACCGTCCACGCCTGCCCTCCGGTTTCTTCCTCCTTGCTGAGGGGCAGCGTCATCCTGATCTTGGGGAGGCACCGGATCCCAGCTGGGTTCGCCACTGGCATCCTTGACCTCTTCTTGAAGGAGATGGACAGGGGCAAAGGCATCACGGGGCACTTATCTTTTTTCAATCTTAAACTTGTCGGCTCTTGCCAAATTTTAGTTCAAATAATGTAATCTCTTGAGTCCATGTCTGTGTTCTGTAAGGCTTGTACTTGTAAGATTAGCATATTAATGAAAAAGATGACCCTTGCCGGGAACTTGTGCGTGTATATGTCCATGCATAGGTGAAAATGCCTCTTTATTTTAAATAAACAAGTTTTCCCCGGCAGGCTATCCTGCTAGTACACTTTTTATTTTGTTGCCGAAGAACTAAGCCTATTAGGCAAAAACTAAAGGGACCTACCCCTTGCTAACCCCTTTTCATCAAAGGCCACTGCGACCATCCTAGCCGAAGCAATGTTCGAGCCAAGGATGGGAGCACCTAAGTTTTGAAGAGCGACGAGGTTTTCTCATGCACAAGTTTCAGCTTACAGAACACTTATGGACAAGAGGTAGAACTTATCTGTTTGGCTTGCCGGGGATCGCAGTGCTGGTCTATCTTCCCATCTTCTTGCAGAAGCCAAGTTCACGGTAGGAACCTACAGCTTTATGCAGATGGAAATGATGCAGGATGCGATCCTATCTATATGCACATGCAAATGCTCATGAAATGCTGATGCAATGCTCTTGAAATGCTCATGCATGCATGCGACTTGGTCAGGGGCCCCCAGTGCTTCGTTTATTTCTCTGTTGCTCAGGGTCATCGCCTGGCTTTGTACAAGGGGTTACATGGAGCTGAGGCAAGGCCTATGGAAAAGGTTGGCTGTCGGGCAGGGCCCGACAGCCGCTCCTTATGGGTAGAACTTGCGGAGATGCTCAATATTCCATGAGTTTTGCAATTGAATGCCATCTCTGGTCTCCAGACGGACCGCGCCATGTCTGGTGACTCGAACTACCCGGTAAGGGCCCTCACACTTCGGCGTGAACTTGTTTGTACCCTTGGCGAACTGAACGCGCCTAAGGATAAGGTCGCCTTCCTCAAAACACCGAGCATGAACCCTGCGGCTGTGATAGCAATGCAGAGCTAGCTGATAGCATGCAGCACGTGTAGCAGCCCAAAGAAGGTTCTCCTCGAGTAGCACAGCGTCATCACGCCGGTGCTGATCTTGCGCTACTTCATCGTAGGCAAGCACCCGTAAATGAGTTCCATGGGGATAACTGCTTCTGCCCCAGTGACTAGGTAGAAGGGAGTCTGCCCGGTAGCTCGATTAGGTGTCGTTTTGAAGGACCAGAGAACTACCGGCAGCTCATCTATCCATCGCCTATCGTGCTTCTGCAGCGTATCAAAGGTTCTTGTCTTGAGTCCTTGCAGCACTTCAGCGTTGGCCCTCTCAGCTTGCCCGTTGCTTCTGGGATGTGCGACAGAGGCAAATGAGATTTTGCTTCTGAGGGCATGAACATATTGCATGAAGGCGAAGCTCGTGAATTTGGTGCCGTTGTCGGTAATGATCCTTACTGGGACTCCAAAACGACACATCAATTCTTTCAAGAACTTGATAGCTGATTGAGCAGTCACCTTTCTCATGGCAGCATCTTCCGACCACTTTGTAAACTTGTCGATAATGAACAAGAATTCAAAGCCCCCAACAGATCGGGGGAAAGGGCCGAGGATATCGAGCCCACAGACCAAAAATGGCCATGATAATGGGATTGCCTTAAGAGCTTGGGCAGGCAGGTGGATTTTCTTGGAATGGAACTGACAAGCTTCACATTTCATGACTAGCTCAACCACATCTTGGAGGGCTGTGGGCCAATACAATCCTTGCCGGAATGCTTTCCCAACCGATGCCCTTGATCCAATGTGGGAGCCAAACATGCCTTTGTGTATCTCAGCCAGTAGTGCCTTTCCTTCTTCTCGGCAGATGCACTTCAATTTCACACTGTTCGGCCTCCTTCTGTACAGAGTGTCATCAACAAACTGATACAAACTGGCCCTCCGGGCTACTCTTTCTGCTTCATCTTGGTCATCGGGAAGTTCTCCGGTTTGGAGGAAGTGGACTATGTGCCTTCCCCAAGTTGGAGCCCGGGGCTCGGCAACAAGGACTAGCAGCATCTCCCCAACTACGGGGCCACATTCCTCGTTTGCGGGGACCATGGGCCCGGCTGGAGGGTGCGGTCCGGCAGGTGGTGAGGAGTTGTTTCCGGAAGGGTCCCTACCAGGAGCGGAAAGCTCTACCGGGAGAGGCTTACCGGAGTCCATCTTTCTCCTTTTCCAGGCCATTGTCGCTGGTGTCACGTCCCTAGCCTTGCTATGCACTTGGACTAGCTTGGTTGTTGCATCATGTTTAAATTTCTCAGAAACTTGAAATGGGGGATGATAAACCCTAGCAGCAAATGAAATTCAACTAGGTTCAAACTTAAATCTTTTCAATGATCCCAAAATGCCCTTTAGAAATGTTCATCATTTCTGAATTGGTCCAGCACCTCTCACAAAAATGATGCACATATTTCTAGGCCATTCTGGATTTTTGAATTAAATCTTATTGTATTTGACTTTGGGCATTTAAGTACTATAAATAATTTAAATGCTCAAATAATGTTGGAACTATTTTTGGGTCACTGAAATAATTCAGCAAGTGTCCATGAATATTTTCAGGATTTTAGGAAATGCCTTGGTATTTTTCCTAAGCTCAAACTATAGCAGAAAACTAGAAAACAGAAACAAATAAAAGAAGAGAGAGGGAGCGACCCACCTGACTTACCTGGCAGCCCACCTGGCCCAGCTCCTCCAGCTGGCCCAGCCCGCTGGCCTGAAGCGGCTCTCTTCAACCTCTGCCAGTAGGCAGAGGCGTGTCGACAGCGCGCACGCCCGAGCTCCACCTCCTGCTTGCCACCGAGGCGCCCCCGACGCGTCTGGAGGCGCCCCGCAGCCCCTTCGCTCCTCTCCCTCACTCTCTGCTCTCTCCCTCGCCCTCTAGTCCCTTCCCCGAGCGCGACCGAACGTAGCCGTCGCCGCCGACGAGCTCCACCACGGCCACAGCCATCTCCGAGCCCGTCCAACGCGCCCCCGAGCTCTTCAGTGACGCCCCCGTCCTCTCCGACGACCCACATGACGCCGGACACCCTGGAGCACCGTCGTTGATGCCATCTTGGTCCTCTGCACCGACGGCCGTCCTCGACCGATGCATCGTCACCAGGCCGTCTCCGAGCACGCTGAGATCACCGACGACCCCGCCGTGAGCCCCTCTACCGAACCCCCTGCTCCCCTTGACGAATTCATGCCGCAGCCATCGATCCCCGCCGTGCCAGAAGCTCACCGTCGCCCGGCCTTGTCGCCGCCGTGGCCTGAGCTCGAACGAGTCGCGCCCGTGCACCTCACCGAGCTCCTGGTGACCCCAGGATGCTGCGCAGCGTTTTACTTCGCTCGCCCGTGCCCCGCAACGCCGTTTCCGCTGAGACCCGAACTCCGGCCGCCGCCTTTGAGCTCACCGCCGTCGATATAGGTCGCCCCCGGCGTAACTGACTGCACCACTCGACGCGCGGGATCGCCAGCGTCACGTAGGTGGTCTCCGCCGGCTATTTGGTTGCCGGAGCAAGAAACCCGAAGCCCTCCGCCGTCTCTGCCCTCGCCGGCGACGAGCCATGGGTCAACTCCGGTGAGTTTGACCACGGTTGACTGAGTTTGACTCCCCTCTGAGTCACTGACTTCTGGGCCCAGCCTATGGTTTAATTAAGCTGATTTGTTAATTGGCACTAATAGTCTCTGTTAATTAGTTAAGACACTGACACGCGGGTCCCACTGGTCAGGTTTGACATGGACTGGCCCCGTTGACCCGCTGACATCACAGTGACGCAGTGCTGACGCAGTTAATTATTTTTTGGATTTATTCTTATTCAGGAAATTTCAGAAAATAATGCTAACTTCAAAAATTCATATAAAATCAACCGTAACTCCAAATGAAATAAGTTATATACGAAAAATTATCAGAAAAATCCAATCTATCCATTTATGCTACTTCCATGCATGGAAAACCAACTTATACATGCTGTATAAGTGAAAACAATCAAATGGCATTTTAAATGCTCAAACTAGAGTTTGCATTTGAACCTTTGGTTCAAATGGACTCCCTTGCACTTGTTGCTAGCTGCATTAGCTCAAATCACAGCATATTACCATGTCATGATCATGCATCATATTGTCGCATTTGCATTGATTGTGTTCTTCTTTGTTGCCGGTGGTTGTCCCCTCTCGGTAGGCGACGATGAGTTCGATGACACCGATGAAGAGCTATATTATCTTCAGAAGTGCCAGGCAAGCAAAACCCCCTTGTTCATTCCGATACAATCCCACTCTCTCGCTCTTGCTCTCTTTTACTGCATTAGGACAACAACGATTCAACTATTACATGCCGCGGTAGTTGAACCCCTTTTCCTCTGCATGACCTGTCATTGCCACAGTAAATAGATGAAACCCACTAGCATGAGTAGGAATTGTTTGAGCCCTGATGTGCCTACTCATTCATGCTTGTTTGTCATGCCTGCTATTGCTTAGAGTTGTGTCAAGTCTGATTCATCGGGAATGAATTGGAAAGTTGTGAACATGTCCTACTGTGTGAGAGCTAAGTGTGTGAACACGATTTGGTAAAGGTAGCGGTGAGAGGCCATGTAGGAGTACATGGTGGGTTGTCACATTGAAACCGTCCTCAGGAACTGAGTTCTGTGTTTGTGATCCATGAATAGTTACTACCACACATTGGGTTCCGGTAACTCGACCCCTCTCGACTTATTAAACAACTTGATCTCTGTGAGTTGCAACTAGTTTCTGGTGTTTGTAGGTAGTGTTACTAGTCTACCAAGTGGCACCCGGTACAGGTGGGCTTGGGACAGACTAGGCACCGTGGCCGGGTATACCAAGCACCGCCCGTTTGGTGGGCTTGGAACCCTGTACACATCGTTTGGGGCCGTGAGCGACACCCCGGCCGGATCTCCTTGCGGATGGAACCCGAATATGCGATAAACCTGGACTAGAGACTTGTGTGGTTAGTTAGGTCGTGGTCGACTCCCTCGCCAGGCTTTCGCTTGAAGGTTGCCGAGATACACAACGTGTACATGGTGGTAAGTGGTGAGAGCGTGTGTGAAGAAGTACACCCCTGCAGGGTTAACATCATCTATTCGAATAGCCGTGTCCGCGGAAAAGGACTTCTGGGTTGCCTGTACAGTTCATAGACAAGTGAAAGTGGATACTCTAAAATGCGCAAGATAAGCGTGAGTGCTATGGATGGCGTTCTCATAGGGAGACGGGAGCGGATCCATAGTGGTGTATTGATATGGTGAATATGTGGACTCGTGTGCACCACCTCAAAAGAGTTGCTTGCAGTAGTAGTTCAGGTTAGCCACTGAGTCAAAGCTGGCTTGCTGCAGTTAAACTCCACTACCCCCTTTGTTGATACCGATGCATATGTAGTTAGTTCTGATGTAAGTCTTGCTGGGTACATTTGTACTCACGTTTGCCTATTTTATGTTTTGCAGAGAGACGTCAGTCTGGCTAGTAGTTCAGTGTGTACTTCGACGTTTAGCTTGATACCTCAGCTACGATCTTGTGCCCTCAGCAGGATCTAGTAGATAGTCAGGCTTCTCAGCCTTTTTCATTTGTAGATGTCTGTACTCAGACATGTTAAGCTTCCGCATGTGCTTTGACTTGTATGCTCTGAATGTTGGGTCATGAGACCCATGTTTGTAATATCTCGCTCCTCGGAGCCTAATGAATAAATACTTGAGTCGTAGAGTTATGTTGTGATGCCATGTTGTATTTACACATATCGAGCATATTGTGTGTATGATTGAAATGCTTGGTATGTGTGGGATCCGACAACCTAGTTGTTTATCCTTGGTAGCCTGTCTTATGGGGAAATGTAGTCTTGTGCTTCCATGAGCCATAGTAGTCCGCTACAGCCCGGTTCACCGGAGTCCTCCTAGCCCAACACTACTGCTCCGGAACCCTTGAGTGGCCGGCATGCGATTCACTTCGTTCCTGTGTCTGTCCCTTCGGGGAAATGTCACGCGGTGACATCTGGAGTCCTGCCTAGCCTGCTACAGCCCGGGTTCCCGGAGTCCTGTTAGCCCAGTGCTACAGCCCGGATTCGCACGCTGCTGACCGACATGCTCGTTGTTGATTCATGTATGCATGTCCCCGTAAGTTAGTGCCACTTCGGGTTCACGACTAGTCATGTCGGCCCGGGTTCTCTGTCATATGGATGCTAGCGACACTATCATATATGTGAGCCAAAAGGCGCAAACGGTCCCGGGCCATGGTAAGGCGACACCCGTGGGAATACCATGCGTGAGGCCGCAAAGTGATATGAGGTGTTACCGGCTAGATCGATGTGACTTGGAATCGGGGTCCTGACAGCTGGGGATACGGAGGGCTGAGTAAGATGGAGAACAAAAGTTCCTGGTTCCACAGGAAGCTTCTGCGCAACACACTTTGACAAATGACCAGCTATGCTGTTTTCCGCACGGGGTACGTGCTATGTTTGCAATCCGTCAAAGTGCTCCTCCAATCTCCTCACTTCCTCAACGTATGCCTCCATCAATGGACTTTGGTAATCCTAGTTAACTTGTCTCACCATAAGCTGTGAGTCTCCTCGAATGATCAGCTTCTTGATTCCCAACTCTGTGGCAATCCTGAGCCCGACAAGGAGACCTTCATACTGTGCTGTATTGTTGGTTGCCTCTTCCTGGGCAAAATGCATCTGGATGACGTACTTCAAGTGCTCCCCGGAGGGGGCGACGAGAAGCACGCCAGCCCTTGCACCTTGTAGGGAAAAGGCACCATCAAAATACATGATCCATTCTTGGGGCGCCTCCTTGCCGGGGATGACTGTTTCCAGCACTTCCTCATCAGGGGTTGGCGTCCATTCCGCAATAAACTCTGCCAACGCCCTGCTCTGGATTGTTGATGTGCTCTCGAATTTCAGGCCAAAATTGGATAACTCCAAAGCCCATTCCACTATCCTGCTAGTAGCCTCAGGGTTCCGGAGTATCCTTTGCAATGAGAAGCGAGTGACAACCGTGATCTCATGGGCTTGGAAGTAGTGGCGTGGTTTCCTTGAGGCCATGATGAGACCAAATATTAACTTCTGCATGCCAGAGATCTAGCCCCCTGTAGTAGGGAACTGACGAAGTACACTGGGCATTGCACCACCTTCTTCCTTGCCATGTCCTTGGGGTTGCCCTTGTTGCCATGCTCATTTCCGCTCTGATCCTTGTCTGGGTCTGCCGGGCCTTGCTCACTTTCGGCTTCTTCCACTTCTCGCTGCGCCACCAAGACTGCAGTGACCACTTGATTGGTTTCTACCAAGTATAGCAGCAACGTTTCTTGTGGTCTGGGGGCAACCAAGGTGGGCATAGAGGACAAGTAGGCCTTCAACTCTTGCAAAGCCGCATCTGCTTCTGGGGTCCACTTCATGGGTCCTGTCTTCTTCAAGATTTTGAAGAACGGCAGGGCACGCTCGGCAGACTTAGAAATGAATATGCTTAGTGCAGCAACGCACCCTGTCAGACGCCTCACATCCTTGATAGTCCTTGGTGCCTGAATCTGTTCGATGCCCTTGATCTTGTTGGGGTTGGCTTCGATCACCCGATGGGATACAAAGTACCCAAGTAGCTTGTCGGAGGGAATGCCAAACACACACTTCTCCGGGTTGAGCTTCAAGTTGATCTTGCGCAAATTAGCAAATGTCTCCTCCAAGTCCTGGATGAGGGTTGCTCTGTCCTTGGTCTTGACCACAATATCATCCATATAAGCCTCAATGTTTCTGTGCAGCTGTGGCTCAAAACCAATCTGGACTGGCCTTGCAAAAGTAAACCCGACACTATTTAATCAAAAGTCATGCGGATAAAACAATACGTACCACATGGGGTGATGAACGAGGTCTTCTCTTCGTCTTCATTGGACATGAAGATTTGATGATACCTAGAATAAGCATCCAAAAAGGAGAGCAAATCGCAGCCTGAACTGGAATCCACAATCTGGTCGATGCACGGCAAGGGAAATGGGTCCTTCGGGCAAGCCTTGTTGAGATCTGTGAAATCTATGTGAAGCCTCCATTTCCCATTAGCCTTCCGAACAACCACTGGATTTGATAACCATGTTGGATGTAGCACTCCTCTAACCAAACCAGCTGCCTCAAGCTTCTTGATATCGTCTATAATGAACTGCTGCCTCTCCAAAGCCTGCTTCCAAAATTTCTACTTGACAGGTCGGGCGTGTGGGCAGACAGCTAGGTGGTGCTCGATTACCTCCCTGGGAACACTGGGGATATTAGATGGTTGCTAGGCAAACACATCGATATTCACCCGCAGGAAGGCAACGAGCGTCCTTTCCTATTTGTCATCAAGGGTGATGTTGATTGTGAAGGTACCATCAATGCCAGCTAGCCCTGCCAGGACCTTCTTCACTTGTGGTGCAGCAACCCTGGATCTCTTGCTGTTGGAACTTTCCGGCAAGTCATCAACAGGCGCGGCACTCTCCGGAGAGGTACCCTTCCCGGATTCCTAGCCAGCGTCCCTACTATCCTTCTTCTTTCCTCTGTCCTCTTTGGAGGGAACTACTGCTGCCGCTGCCTCTACCGCGACTGCATCCCGGTACATCTTGTCCATGCAAATAATTGCATCCTTCTCATCTGAAGCGATGGAAATGACTCCAACTGGCCCAGGCATCTTCAAGGTGTTGTAGGCATAGTGGGATGCCGCCATGAATTTAGCCAGGGCTGGGCATCCAAGGATCCCATTGTACAGCAGGGGAAGGTCGACCACATCGAACACAATCATCTCGGTCTAATAGTTCAACTCCCCTCCAAATGTCAGAGGCAATGTGATCTTTCCCTTAGGATTACTCCTGCCGGGATTAATTCCTTGAAACATGCCGGTGACCTTCAACTCATCCGCTGCTATCTGGAGTTTGCTGACAACCTTTGGGGGGATCAGATTTATCGGCCCCGCCATCAACCAACATCTTGGTGACCTTGAGGTTGCGAATTGTTGGGGAGACCAACAATGGCAAACATCCTACCGCAGTGGTACGGTCCGGATGGTCCTCTTCATCAGTCATGAGGGGCGTGCGTGACCATTTGAGTGGTTTCCGAGCCTCCGACGCTGGTTCAACAACATGGACCTCACGTGCCCATTGTTTGAGTTGGCGGCGAGAGGAGTGCAGGGATGCTCTCCCGTCAATGCATAGGGCGTCAGTGGCCTTCTGGAACTCCTGCTCACTGGTTTCCTCTTCATACCCCCATCACTCTCATCACTGCAAGCATCCTTCTCTCGACCCCTGGCGGGCATTCCTTGGTTCCAAATGGGTTTGCCGGGGCGATTTACTTCACCGCCTCGGCCCTTGCCACCAACGGCATTCTGACCCTTTTCCTTATCACGCTTCTCATATTCTGCTCTGTGCCTCTTAACGAGCCGCTCAACTTGATAACACTCTTGAAGGTCGTGGCCCTTGGTCCGATGAATCTTGCAGTATGGCCCATCGCCCTTTCCGGCATTCTCGGCAGCCGCAGCCTCCCAGCAGTCAGCGCACGCGGTAGCTTCCTTGTCCGGGGCTTCGGCTTTAGCCTTCTTGCCGGAACTAGGTGTACCCGATCCATCAACAGTCGTCACTGCCTTATCCTTGCGCCTCTTGTTGCGCTTCTTGCTCTTCTTCTGACTGGTGGATTCGTCGTTGTCCTCTGAGTCGATGTTCATGCAATCCTCTTCTCCTGGGAGTTTCCTGTCACATCCCTAGTTCTGGTATGACCTAGGCTAGCTAGTTATGTGTGCATCATGTTTAAATTTCATTTAAATTTGAATTGGGGACATGTGAAAGCCTCAGAAATCATTTCTGGAAATGACCCAAATAAAAATTGCTCCAAAAAAGTCCAAGAAAATGTTCATGTTGCTCTTTGAAAATATTGGTCAGAGGTAAATTTCAAACCAATATTTTTATGAGCTCATGAATATTTATTTTGGCCATTTGGAATTAATGCAATAATTATTTGCATTGGTATATTTCATTTAAATTTCAAACCTCTCTCACTCTCTCTCGCTCTCCCTCCTCCCCTGGACTCTCCCTCTCCCCGCGACCGAGCGCTGCCGTCGCCGCAGCTCGTCGCCGTCGTAGCTACCGCCTCCCCCTCGCCCTCTCTCCGTGTCTGGAAGCTCCGCGCCGTCGTCTGCTACCTCTCCGTCGAGCCACGCAACGCGGGAAGCCCAGGAGAGCCGCCATCACTGTCGTCTTCACCTCCGGCCGCCAGAGATTGCCTTCGCCGCCCTGCACGCTCCGGGCCTCCCCCGAGCTCGCTGACGCCTCCGCAGGATCCGCTATGAGCCCCGCCGTCGAACCCCCCTCTACCCTGCTCTTAAGGCGCCCTCTAGCCCCTCTGCCACTCGAGCGGAGCTCCGGCCGCCGCCGCGAGCTCCGCTCCGGCGAGCTCCGCTCCGGCGAGCTCCGGCCTCCCCAGCTCCTCCCACCTGCCCCACTAGATGCGGAAAAGCACGGGCTACGCCCCGGTGCTCTCAGCCGCCGCCCCCATGACCTGCAGCATGGACACCGCTGAGACCAGAGGTCGCCGGCGACGACCTAGCCGGCCTGACGTGCGGGCCCGGCCTGCCAGGTGATTAGCTTAAGGCTAATCACCATTTAACTAAACCCTGACACTGACAGTGGGCCCCTGCGCCCTAATCCTTTAATTAGATTAGTAATAACCCCCCTGTTTAACACTGTGTCACTGACGTGTGGACCCCACACGTTAGGTTTGACCTGGTCAGCGCTGTTGACCTGCTGACGTAGGCATGACGCAGTTTTTCTTTTCTGGTTTTAAAACAAATCAGGAAATTCCAGAAATTGTTATAAACTTCAAAAATTCATAGAAATTCAACCGTAGCTCAGATTGAAATAATTTATATATGAAAAATTATCAGAAAAATTCAATCTATCCATCTGCACCTGTTTCATGCATGAAAAACCATCTTATGCCTGCTGTATAGGTGAAAACACATGAATGGCATTTACAAAGGCTTATTTTGGAGTTGCATTTGAATCTTTGGTTCAAATGCACTTCATGCAAATGAATGCTAGCTGCATTAGCTCGAAAAATCACATCTACATGCCATGTTCATGCATCATATTGTTGCATATGATTGTGTATTGATTCTCGACACCGTTCCTTCTCGGTAGGTCCTGCTCCGGAGAGTGTTCCAGAGTACCTGTGTGTGGAGCAGTGCCCCCTGTTGATCTACCAAGCAAGCAACCCCCTTGTTAATTCCGATACCATCCCACTCTCTTGCGCCTGCTCTCTGTTATTGGATTAGGACAACAATGATTCAACTGCTATTTTATGCTGCGGTAGTTGAACCCATTCCTCTGCATGACCTGTCATTGCCACAGTAAATAGTTGAAAGCCACTAGCATGTGTAGGAGTTGATTGAGCCATGTTGTGTTCCTACCATACCATGCCTGCTATTGCTTAGAGTTGTGTCAGGTCCGATTCATTGGGAATGGATGGGAGTGCAGTGTTATGTTCCGATGCTGAGAGTTAAGTGTGTGAACACGATTTGGTAAAGGTAGTGGTGAGAGGTCATGTAGGAGTACATAGTGGGTTGTCTCACTGGAACCATCTTTAAGCACAGAGTTCTGTGTATGTTGTCCAATGACTAGCTACTACCACACATTGGGTTCCGGTAACTCGACCCCTCTCGACTTATTAACCAACTTGATCTCTGTCCAGGAGTCGCAACTAGTTTCTGGTGTTTGTAGGTAGTGCTATTTTTCTACCGAGTGGCACCCAACAGGATGGGCTTGGGACAGACTAGGCACAGGTGGCACGATGTACCAAGTGGCACCCGGATGATGGCTTGGGAACCCTGCTCACATTGTTTGGGGCCGTGAGCGACACCCCGGCCGGATCTCCTTGCGGAAGGAACCCGAATAGGCGATAAACCTGGATTAGAGTCTTGTGTGGTTAGTTAGGTCGTGGCCGACACCCTTGCCAGGCTTCCGCTTGAAGGTTGCCGAGATACATGACGTGTACATGGTGGTAAGTGGCGAGAGCGTGTGTGAAGAAGTACACCCCTGTAGGGTTAACATGATCTATTCGAATAGCCGGGTCCGCAGTTATGGACTTCTTGGATGCATATGTGGTACATAGACAAGTTGACTCAAGACAAGTGTGAGTGCTATGGATGGCCTTCTCGTAGGGAGGCGGGAATGAATCCACAGTGGTGTATTGAGATGGTGATTAGTGGACTCGTGTGCGCTTTCTTACCTCGAAGAAGTTACTCGTAGTCGTAGAATAGGTTAGCCACTGAGTCAAGCTGGCTTGCTGCAACTGAACCCCACATTGCCTCCTTGATACTAATGCATGTATGATAGGATCTGATGTAAGTCTTGCTGAGTACCATTGTACTCAAGTTGCTTAAATTATGTTTTTGCAGATGAGACTTCTGTCTCAGTAGTAGTTCTGCATGGACTTCGATGACTAGCTTGTTACCTCAGCTACGATCTTGTACCCTTGGGAGGGTCTTGTAGATAGTCAGGCTTCTCAGCCTTTTTCTTTTGTAGTTGTCTCTACTCAGACATGTAATGCTTCCGTTGCTTGTATGCTCTAAATGATGGGTCATGAGACCCTTGTTTTTATAAAATGCTATGTGCCTCTCCTGGGCCTTTATCTATATGAGTTTGAGTTATGTTGTGATGCCATGTTGTAGAACACATATTTGCATGTTATGCGTACATGTGACGTGTATTGCTATGTGTGGGATCCGACAACCTAGTTGTCTATCCTTGGTAGCCTTTCTTATGGGGAAATGTAGTCTAGTGGTTCCACTGAGCCATGTAGTCTGCTACATCCCAGATTACCGGAGTCCTGTTAGCCCAGTTGCTACTGCTTTGGAACACTTAGGCTGGCCAGCATGTGTCCTTCTTCGTTCCTGTGTCTGTCCCTTCGGGGAAATGTCACGCGGTGTCTACCGGAGTCCTGCTAGCCTGCTACAGCCCGGGTTCCCGGAGTCCTGTTAGCCCAGTTGCTACAGCCCGGATTCACTCGCTGATGACCGACACGTTCATTGCTGGGTCATGTATGCCTGTCCCTGTAAGTTAGTGCCACTATGGATTTACGACTAGTCATGTCGGCCCGGGTTCTCTGTCATATGGATGCTAGTGACACTATCATATACGTGAGCCAAAAGGCGCAAACGGTCCCAGGCCAGGTAAGGTGGCACCCGTGGGAATACCGTGCGTGTGGCCGCAAAGTGATATGAAGTGTTACATGCTAGATCGGTGTGACTTAGGATCGGGGTCCCGACAGCTTTGGTATCAGAGCCTGACTGCCTGTAGGATTACCAAGCCAAACTGGTCGAAGTTGAGTCTAGAAATTCTTTAGTTATATAGGGGAATTGATTGTGGGAAGGAACGTAAGGCTCTTTTTACTCCTTATACCTCATGCCCTTCTGATCTGAGTCGTCCTATCTTTCCTACGGGGTTAAGGAACTAGGATTTCTCTTCCATCTATCAGGATCACGAGTTACTACTCCGTAGTCTCTTAGGATTGGCTGATCAGAGTCATATTCCAGTTTCAAGTACTTCCAGTGTAGTCTGTTTAGCACTATCACAGAACCTTGAGTGATGATGTTGAGTATGGTTCTACCCCATCGTTTGCAGGATGTCTCATTTTGAGCATTTTACTGTCGTTATGCTGCCGGAATTGTCCTAGGACTTCGAGAGATACTAATTTCTTGTGCTACTTTCTGCATCCTATAGTTGATGCTGAATCCATCCTTGTTTTCCTTGGTTTCGTTCTACAGGATGTCGTCAGTTACCCGAAGTTCTGTTGCTCATAGCCTAAACCACGGAGATGGTAGGGATGAGGATCCTCCCGACCAGCCTTCGTTGGCAGAGTTCATGTTAGAGATGGAGAGAAACAAGTGAGAGTCTAACCGCCTGTTAGCACGGATTGAGCAGAACACCGCCCATCAGCGTAATGAGTTGGTCTCTATCACCGACTTCATTGGTCTGAACCTACCCACCTTCCATCATTCCATTGAGCCACTCGATGCAGATGACTGGCTCCGTAGTATCACCCACAAGCTGCATTCCGCGAGCGTAGCTGAAGGTGACAAGGTCACCTATGCTGCATATCACCTGGAAGGTCCTGCTAGTCTTTGGTGGCAGAACTATGAGGCTACGCTTCCAGCTGGCCAGATACCTACCTGGAGATATTTCACTGAGGCTTTTCGCGAACATCACATTCCTCTGGCTCTCATTGACCACAAGAGAGAAGAGTTCTGTAGTTTCACCCAGGATAAGATGGCTGTTGATGCTTACAATAGAGAGTTTGAGAACCTCGCCTGTTATGCTACAGAAGAAGTGTCCACGGATGCCAAGAAGCAGGCTAGGTTCCGGAAAGGTCTCAACCCCAAGTTGCATCGTGATCTCCACTTGCACCATTGCAATACATTCCAGGCTCTTGTGAACAAGGCCATTAATGCAGAGACAGCTCAGCTCACTTACGAGGAGTCTCGTAAGCACACCCGTGATTTGGTTTCTTCCTCCGGTTCTAGTTCTCAGAAGCGCCGGATTTGGGTTCCGAACTCCGCTCTTCCACCTGGATATTCACCGAGGCCATCTTATGTGGCGCCTCACCCAGTTCAGCAGTATGCTCCACCCAAGCCTGTTGGTAGACCGCCTATCAATGCGGGTCCACGTCCAACTTCAGGGACTTGCTTCACATGCGGAGAGCCAGGACACTATGCACGTGACTGCTCTCAAACCAACTATGCTCCACCCCCACCTAAGAAGTCTGTTGGCCGTGGTAAGCCATCACGCAAGATGATCAATGTAAAGTCAGCTCCCACTGAACGTGGACATGTGCATCACATCTCAGCTAAAGACGCTCATGATGATCCGGATGTCATTCTTGGTACACTCCTTGTCAACTGTCATCCAGCATCGATTCTGTTCGATACTGGAGCATCTCACTCCTTCATTTCTGAAAGCTATGCCAGCTTGCACAACATATCCTTTTGTGATATGCCCTCTCCACTAGTCATTCAAACTCCTGGATCCAAATGGCAAACTTCTAGTGTAAGCCATGGTAATGAAATCCTTGCCGACAGACTTGTATTCCTTGCATCACTTATAGCCCTCAAGTCTACAGATATTAACATCATCTTGGGTATGGACTGGATGAAAGCTCATTATGCCAAGATTGATTGTTACACCAGGTCTGTTCAACTTACACATCCATCTGGCAAGATAGTCACTGTCTCCACCAGAGTTGCAAAGCACCAACTCTATTCTCTTAATGCCAGCCCTCTCCCAGACCTTGAAGATATCCCGGTAGTCTGTGACTTTCCGGATGCCTTTCCAGAGGAACTGCCAGGCATTCCACCTGACAGAGATGTAGAGTTTGTCATAGATCTTATCCCAGGAACCGCCCCAATTCCTAGGAGACCTTACAAGATGGCACCCTTAGAGCTACCTGAGCTTAAGAAACAACTTGATGAGTCCTTGCAAAAGGGTTTCATCCGTCCTAGTTCTTCTCCTTGGGCTTGCCCCGTCCTCTTTGTCAAGAAGAAGGATGGTATGGATCGGATGGTTGTAGATTATTGTCCCGTTAATTTGGTCACGATAAAGAACAAGTATCCGCTCCCCAGGATCAACGATCTGTATGATCAGCTCGCTGGATCCTCAGTCTTTTCCATGATGGATTTGAGGTTAGGCTACCACCAAATCAAAATCAGAAACGGGGACATTCCTAAGACGGCTTTCGTCACTTGTTATGGCCAGTACGAGTACACCGTCATGTCCTTTGGTCTAACCAATGCTCCAGCCACATTCTCCCGCTTGCTGAACTCGATCTTCATGGAGTACTTCGTGGTTTACCTCGATGATATACTTATTTACTCGAAGAACGAGGAAGAGCATGTTGAACATCTGAGACTTGTGTTAGAAAAACTCAAAGAGCACCACCTTTATACCAAGTTCTCCAAGTGTGAATTTTGGTTGCCAGAAGTGACCTACCTAGGCCACGTGATCTCTGGTAAGGGCATTGCTGTCAATCCCGAGAGAGTTCAGGTCGTCCTTGATTGGACTCCACCTGAAATAGTTAAACAAGTTAGGAGTTTCCTTGGTCTAGCCAGTTATTGTCGCCGCTTCGTTGAGAACTTCTCCAAAGTGGCCAAACCTCTCACGGAACTTCTCAAGAAAGATAAAAAGTTTGAGTGGTCCCCACAGTGTGAGTATAGTTTTCAGGAATTGAAAAGACGCCTGACTTTTGCTCCCATTCTTGTGCCACCAGATTTCACTAAGGACTTTGTTATCTATTTTGATGCCTCACGACAGGGACTAGGTTGCATTCTTATGCAGGATCGTCATGTGATTGCCTATGCATCTCGGCAGTTGCGTCCACATGAGGATAATTATCCTACACATGATCTAGAGCTTGCAGCCGTAGTCTATGCACTTAAGACATGGCGACATTACCTTCTTGGTAAGCGTTGCGAGATTTACACCGATCACCAGAGTCCCAAGTATATTTTCACCCAACCAGATTTGAACCTTAGGCAAAGATGTTGGTTGGAGTTGATCTCAGATTATGACTTAGGTATTACCTACACCCCAGGCAAGGGCAATGTCATGGCTGATGCGCTAAGTCGTAAGTCCTATTGCAACAATCTTATGTTGCAGCAGGGCCAACCACTTCTCCATGAGGAATTCTGTAATCTTAACCTTCACATTGCTCCTCACGGATTCCTTTCTACCTTGGTGGCGAAACCTACTCTTGTGGATCATATCATAGAGGCCCAGAAGCATGATACGGGGATTACCCGGATCAAGAGAAACATTGCCAAGGGTATTGCTGGTAGTTTCTCTATAGATGATCGAGGTGTTGTTCTCTTCAAGAAGCGTCTGGTGGTTCCCAAGAAGCAACATCTTCGGCAACTGATCCTTAAGGAGGTACATGAATCCCCTCTCACGATTCATCCCGGTAGTACTAAGATGTATCAGGACCTATGCCAGAGGTTCTGGTGGACTAGGATGAAGAGAGAAATCGCCGACTGCGTTGCTAATTGTGACGTTTGTCGTCGCGTTAAGGCAGAGCATCAAAGGCCTGCTGGCACCTTCAGCCTTTATCTATTCCTGAGTGGAAATGGGATAAAGTTGGTATGGACTTCATCACCGGCTTTCCCAGGACCAAGAAAGGGAATAATGCTATCTTCGTAGTCGTTGATCGTCTTTCCAAAGTGGCTCACTTCCTTCCTGTTCGGGAGAGTATCACTGCTAGTCAGCTCGCTGACTTATATATTTCTCGAATAGTGTCACTTCACGGTGTTCCACTAGAGATCAATTCAGACCGTGGTGGTCTTTTCACTTCTCATTTCTGGGAGAGTTTCCAGACTGCCATGGGAACCCATCTTTCCTTCAGTACCGCTTTCCACCCTCAATCAAGTGGTCAGGTGGAACGGGTCAACCAAATTCTCGAAGACATGCTTAGAGCTTGCGTTATCTCATTCAGTATGGATTGGGAGAAGTGTCTTCCTTTCGCCGAGTTTGCTTATAACAATAGCTACCAATCTAGTCTCAAGAAAGCTCCTTTTGAGATTCTGTATGGACGAAGATGTCGAACACCTTTGAACTGGTCAGAAACCGGGGAAAGACAATTCTGTGGACCGGATATGATCCAGGAAGCAAAAGAGCAAGTTCGCATTATTCGTGAGAATTTGAAAACAGCCCAATCTCGTCAAAAGAGCCAGTATGACCATCGTCATAGGGAAGTGGCTTATGAAGTTGGCGAGACGGCTTACCTTCGGGTTACCCCTTTAAAGGGTACCCATCGCTTCGGTATCAAGGGCAAGTTGGATCCTCGTTACATTGGTCCTTTTCGCATTCTCGCTAAACAAGGAGAGGTTGCCTACCAGCTGGAACTACCCCCACATCTTTCCCGAGTGCATCATGTCTTCCAGGTCTCTCAACTCAGGCGTTGCTTCTCGGAACCCATCCGCGGAGTGGACCACGAAACGCTTGATCTCCAAGATAACCTCACTTATCGAGAGTACCCAGTTCGCATTCTTGATGAAGCAGAGCGTGTCACCCGACGTCAGAACATCAAGTTTCTCAAGGTTCAGTGGTCTCATCATTCCGAGAGAGAAGCTACTTGGGAGCGAGAAGATCGTCTTCGACTGGAGTACCCCACCTTCTTTCCATCGACCCCTGAATCTCGGGACGAGATTCTTTCAAGTGGGGGCGAGTTGTCACATCCCTAGTTCTGGCATGACCTAGACTAGCTAGTCATGTGTGCATCACGTTTAAATTTCATTTAAATTTGAATTGGGGACATGTGAAAGCCTTAGAAATCATTTCTGGAAATGACCCAAATAAAAATTGCTCCAAAAAGGTCCAAGAAAATGTTCATGTTGCTCTCTGAAAATATTGGTCAGGGGTAAATTTCAAACCAATATTTTTAGGAGCTCATAAATATTTATTTTGGCCATTTGGCATTAATCGAATAATTATTTGCATTGGATATATATATGTTATATATTTTATATATGTCCAAAATTCTGAATTTTGGTGAGGGGCTTTGGAATAATCCCTTAGGTCCCTGCAAAAATTGTCAGAAGAAAATAAAATGATTTAGTATTATTATTAAGTCAAAACAAATGTCAGAAAATAGAAAAGAACACAAAAGTGGAAAAAAGCTTACCTGTGCTTACCTGCGGCCTAGCCCTGTGCAGCCCAGCCGGCCCACTAACACAGTGCTAATCATCCTTGTCCTCGCGCCAGTCGGCCGGGCGCGTGGCCGACGCGCGCGCACCGCCGTGCCGCCACGCCACCTGCCTGCCCGGCCTCCCCCTCGACGCCCTGGATGTCCTGCACGACGCCACGTGCCGCCCCGGACCTCTCTCACTCTCTCTCGCTCTCCCTCCTCCCCTGGATCTCTCCCTCTCCCCGCGACCAAGCGCTGCCGTCGCCGTCGTAACTACCGCCTCCCCCTCGCCCTCTCTCCGTGTCTGCAAGCTCCGCACCGTCGTGTGCTACCTCTCCGTCGAGCCACGCGACGCGGGAAGCCCAGGAGAGCCGCCATCACCGTCGTCTTCACCTCCGGCCACCGGAGATCGCCTTCGCCGCCCTACATGCTCCGGGCCTCCCCTGAGCTCGCTGACGCCTCCGCAGGATCCGCTGTGAGCCCCGACGTCGAACCCCCCTCTCCCCTGCTCTTAAGGCTCTTAAGGCACCCTCTAGCCCCTCTGCCGCTCGATCGGAGCTCCGGCCGCGACTGCGAGCTCCGCTCCGGTGTGCTCCGGCCTGCCCAGTTCCTCCCACCTGCCCCACTAGATGCGGGAGAGCAGGGGCTACGCCCAGTTGCTCTCAGCCGCCGTCCCCGTGCCCTGCAGCGTGGACACCGCCGTGACCAGAGGTCGCCGGCGACGACCTAGCCAGCCTGACATGCGGGTCTGGCCTGCTAGGTGATTAGCATAAGGCTAATCACCATTTAACTAAACCCTGACACTGACAGTGCGCCCCTGCGCCCTAATCCTTTAATTAGATTAGTAATAACCCCCCTGTTTAACACTGTGTCACTGACGTGTGGACCCCACACGTCAGGTATGACCCAGTCAGTGCCGTTGACCTGCTGACGCAGGCATGACGCGGTTTTTCTTTTTCTGGTTTTAAAACAAATCAGGAAATTCCAGAAATATTATATACTTCAAAAATTCATAGAAATTCAACCGTAGCTCAGATTGAAATAATTTATATATGAAAAATTATTAGAAAAATTCAATCTATCCATCTGTACCAGTTTCATGCATGAAAAACCAACTTATACCTGCTGTATAGGTGAAAACACATGAATGGAATTTATAAAGGCTTATTTTGGAGTTGCATTTGAATCTTTGGTTCAAATGGACTTCATGCAAATGAATGCTAGCTGCATTAGCTGGAACAACATCACATCTGCATGCCATGTTCATGCATCTATTGTTTCATATGATTGTGTATTGATTGTCGACACCGTTCCTTCTTGATAGGTCCTGCTCCGGAGAGTGTTCCGGAGTACCTTTCTGTGGAGCAGTGCCCCCTGTTGATCTACCAGGCAAGCAAACCCCCTTGGTCTTCTGATACCATCCCACTCTCTCGCTCCTTCTCTCTGTTATTGCATTAGGACAACAATGATTCAACTGCTATTTTATGCTGCGCTAGTTGAACCCATTCCTCTCCATGACATGTCATTGCCACAGTAAATAGTTGAAACCCACTAGCATGTGTAGGAGTTGATTGAGCCATGTTGTGTTCCTACCAGGCCATGCCTGCTATTGCTTAGAGTTGTGTCAGGTCCGATTTATTGGGAATGGATTGGAGTGCAGTGTTATGTTGCAGTGCTGAGAGTTAAGTGTGTGAACACGATTTGGTAAAGGAAGTGGTGAGAGGCCATGTAGGAGTACATGGTGGGTTGTCTCACTGGAACCGTCTTTAAGCACTGAGTTATGTGTATGTTGTCCAATGACTAGCTAATACCACACATTGGGTTTCGGTAACTTGACCCCTCTCGACTTATTAACCAACTTGATCTCTGTCCAGGAGTCGCAACTAGTTTTTGGTGTTTGTAGGTATTGCTATTTTTCTACCGAGTGGCACCCGACATGGTGGGCTTGGGACAGACTAGGCACAGGTGGCACGGTGTACCAAGTGGCACCCGGATGGTGGGTTGGGAGCCCTGCTCAACTCGTTTGGGGCCGTGAGCGATACCCCGGCCGGATCTCCTTGCAGATGGAACCCGAATAGGCGATAAACCTGGACTAGAGTCTTGTGTGGTTAGTTAGGTCGTGGCCGACACCCTCGCCAGGCTTCCGCTTGAAGGTTGCCGAGATACATGACGTGTACATGGCGGTAAGTGGCGAGAGCGTGTGTGAAGAAGTACACCCCTGCAGGGTTAACATGATCTATTCGAATAGCCGGGTCCGCGATTATGGACTTCTTGGATGCTTACGCGGTACATAGACAACTTGAAGTGGATACTCTAAAATGCTCAAGACAAGTGTGAGTGCTATGGATGGCCTTCTCGTAGGGAGACGGGAATGAATCCATAGTGGTGTATTGAGATGGTGATTAGTGGACTCGTGTGCGCTTTCTTACCTCGAAGAAGTTACTCGTAGTCGTAGAATAGGTTAGCCACCGAGTCAAGTTGGCTTGCTGCAACTGAACCCCACATTGCCTCCTTGATACTAATGCATGTATGATAGGATCTGATGTAAGTCTTGCTGAGTACCTTTGTACTCACGTTGCTTAATTTATGTTTTTGCAGATGAGACTTCTGTCTCAGTAGTAGTTCTGCATGGACTTCGATGACTAGCTTGTTACCTCAGCTACGATCTTGTACCCTTGGGAGGGTTTTGTAGATACTCAGGATTCTCAGCCTTTTTCTTTTGTAGTTGTTTGTACTCAGACATCTAATGCTTCCGTTGCTTGTATGCTCTGAATGATGGGTCATGAGACCCCTGTTTGTATTAAATGCTATGTGGCTCTCCTGGGCCTTTATCTATATGAGTTTGAGTTATGTTGTGATGCCATGTTGTACATCACATACTTGCATGTTATGCGTACGTGTGACGGGTATTGCTATGTGTGGGATCCGACAACCTAGTTGTCTATCCTTGGTAGCCTTTCTTATGTGGAAATGTAGTCTAGTGCTTCCACTAAGCCATGGTAGTCTGCTACAGCCCGGATTACCGGAGTCCTGTTAGCCCAGTTGCTACTGCTCCAGAACACTTAGACTGGCCGGCATCTGTCCTTCTTCGTTCCTGTGTCTGTCCCTTCGGGGAAATGTCACGCGGTGTCTACCGTAGTCTTGCTAGCCTGCTACAGCCCGGGTTCCCGGAGTCCTGTTAGCCCAGTTGCTACAACCCGGATTCACTCGCTGATGACTGACATGTTCGTTGCTGGGTCATGTATGCATGTCCCTGTAAGTTAGGCCACTTTGGGTTTACGACTAGTCATGTCGGCCCGGGTTCTCTGTCATATGGATGCTAGCGACACTATCATATACGTGAGCCAAAAGGCACAAACGGTCCCGGGCCAGGTAAGGTGGCACCCGTGGGAATACCGTGCATGAGGCAGCAAAGTGATATGAAGTGGTACATGCTAGATCGGTGTGACTTAGGATCGGGGTCCCAACATTTCCTTCCTCCATCCGAGCACACTTGTCCACCAAGGTGTAGAGCTCTTTCACAGTCTTGGGCAACCACACGTTCATCTTGGAACGAATCCTTCGGTTGCACACATTGGACTGGAAGGCGGCTATCACAGCTGCTGGATAGGTGTTCAGGATGTTCCTGTGGACCCTGCTGAATCTCTGCAAATACTTCCGGAGAGTCTCTCCTTCTTTCTATTGGAGAAGCTGCAAGTCGCCGGGCCGACCTGTTTCTTGATGGACGTCAGTGAAGGCGCCAATGAACTCATGGCACAAGTTAGCCCATGACGAAATGGAGTTCTCCGGCAGGTGCATCAGCCAGGACCTCACATTGGATTTGAGAGCCAAAGGGAAGTAGTTGGCAAACACCTTCTCATCTCATCCCCCGGCAGCCTGAAAAGCGATGGTGTAGATGCTCAGAAACTCTGTCGGGTTCAGCCTTCCATCATACTTCCCGGGTATCTCTAGCTTGAACGTGCGGACGGCCAATGGACTTCCTGCAGCTCACGAGTATAGGCAGGGCACCCGACCTTGAAAGGTAGGCTCATCAGCATCAGGGCCATCGCACCCATCGGCCCGGCGGTGGTCGCCGCGGCGTCACCCAACGACGACGCGCGCGTCTGCCCTCCGCCTGTCCTCCAGGGCTTGCCGTTGGCCTGGACGCGCTCGAGGATCAGAAGAGGCCATCGAGATGTCATCAGGTTCTTGATTCTGTCGCGCTCATGCTTGTTGTCGTGGCGGGGACTGCACTCTGGCGGTGGCCCCATCGGTACGACCAGCAGCGCGAGCCGTCGTTGTTGCCTGGGGAGGCCGTGGCGGGCTAGCTTGCTGTGAGCACCTAGCCTCGGTGAACCCGAGCAGAATCTGGATGGTGGCACTCCACTCGTCCATCTGCCCGGCCGCCGGCGGAAACCTTAGCAGTAGCTGAGCCCGCGCCATGGCTTCTATAGCAGTACTTGCATAGGTGATGACGACATAGACCTTGCCGTTGCTCGGCTCTTGACGGTGCCAGCAGCGACAGTACCATGCCCCTGCTGTTGCGAGGCGGCCATCTGGATGGCATGGTGACGTGGTGAAGGCGCTTGAGGGCCAGCGGCTCCTTCGGGCATAGCGACCTGGTCGACTCGCCCCGGGGGAGGTGCGCGTGCTGCGGTCGCTCCCACGATGGGGGCGGCCGGAGGGCGGCGATTCGCCCTGTACCGAGCGCCACCGCCGTGGCTGTGACCATCGGCGATATGAAGGAGCTTGGATGGAGTAACCCCTTCACCCTTACCTCGTGGAGTGTGGCCATCAAGGTGTTGTTGATGTTGCTCTCCTCCGGCGTTTCTGGCTTCTGCTTTGGCCGTGGGGGAAGGGGTGAAGGTGCCGCCTGCTCCGACCACATCTCCGACGGCGTCCACATTCTCGCGCGCCTCCGCATTTCCCGTAGCACCGCTGGCTGCGGGTGGCGGAGGCTTCGAGGTGGACGGGTGAGCTGAAGCGCCGACTTTCTTCTTAGGCGCCATGGTCGATGGTGCCGTAAAAAATGTGGATGGCGATGAAGATGACACACTGCAGACGCTTTCAGGTTCGCGCAAGTGATCCCCCTACCTGGCACGCCAAAGATGTCGTGGGAAACCATGGCCACCTATGGCACCAAGGGCCCCTTGCTGGTTCGGCAGGGGGGATGTCATGTTGCACAAAGAGCAGAAGAACATGGGGCAGGACGGCAGAAATCAGACGGTCAATTTTACCCAGGTTCGGGCCGCCGCGAGGCGTAAAACCCTACTCCTACTTTGGTGGATTGATGGTAGGAGAATGGTGATGGAGCGCAGTACACTTGCCCGGTAGGGTCGCATCGGGAGAGGCAGTGGCTACGCGTGTATGAGTGTGTCGGTGTCCAACCTCCTAAACCTTTCTACGGTTGCCATGGGCCTCCTTTTATAGATTAAGGGGTCACCACAATGGCAAAACAATCATTATGCACTGATAAGATAGCAAACAGTGCTATCATACCTAACTCTGCAGGCTGACAAGGCGCATTAAATGCACCACTCAACGTCACATCGTTGCTTGCCCGGCAAGCCTTCCCGGGCAGTTATGGCAGCTCCTCACCCGCTCGTCTGACACGTCGTAGGACCGGTGTCACGGTATATCCGCGGCCACCTATGGAACTAGGAGGCCCCTTGCTGGTACGGCAGGGGGACGTCGCGTTGCACAAAGAGCAGACCAACGTACGACAGCACGGCAGAGAGCACACAAGAAATTACCCGAGGTTAGGGCCGCCGTGAGGCGTAAAACCCTACTCCTGCTTTAGTGGAATGATGGTGGAATGGAGGTGGCGAAGCGTGGTACACTTACCCGGCAGGGGTTGCCTTAGGGCAGTAGCGACTACGCGCGTATGGGGGTGTGGGTTCATCAACTTTCCAACCGAACCTACGGGTGCCATGGGCCTCCTTTGATAGATCAAGGGGTCACCACAATGGAAAATTAGTCATTATGCACTGATATGATAGCAAACAGTGCTATCATACCAAATTCTACGAGCTGACAGGGCGCATTAAATGCACTGCTTAGTGTCACATCACTGGTTGCCCGGCAAGGCTTGCCGGGCTATCTTGCCAGCTCCGCGCCTATTCTCTTGACACGTCGCAGGACGGGTGTCATATGTGGGTTTCTTCTGTAGGAAATGGCTGCCATGTGGCGAATGGCTGCCACTTAATCACCTTGCGGCTTGACACCGCACTGATCGACAACGTGGGTCGTAATGGAATGGTTGGTGAGGTGGTTTTGCCTCCACGAGCCCCGGCAGGCCCTGCCGGGGCGCCTCGGGCGCCTGCTTCTGGGGGTGGCCTCGCCCCTTGTCGGGCTCGCCTGCCCGGCAAAGGAGGCCTTCTCTTGGCGATACCCTTCTCCTCTAGCTTGGCCTTAATCTCTCTGAGCTACGTGTTGGTTCTTCGAATCTCTTGATCCTTTGAACTCTGACTTGGGCTGGTGCTTCAATCTTGCTCTTTTGCCTATGCACAGTCTGGGCAACAGACCCAAGGTTTGTTGCACCGACAGAAGCCCCCGGGCCAGCCGCGAACGTGCTACTGAGCGTCATCGGGGTAGGGCCTAATAAGTGCACAGGCAGGGTTGCTGAAGGTGTCGGCCTCTCAAGGTCTTCATTGCTTCTTCATCAGCCTTGATTTTGGGCCAGTTTCCGGTTTCCCCGCGCGTCGTGCGTAACACCGCGGGGGAACTTCGATCGTGGCTTGTGGACTCGCCTCGCCCCACGATCACAGGGCAGAAACCGCCATCCCACTTGGCCCCATCCCGCATGCACCTACCACGTGTTCCGCATGCATCGGGCGTGGTAGGTGGTGGATGCGAAGGGCACGGGGAGGAGTGCCATGGCTGAAAATCGAGCGTTGATGGTTGGAGTAGAGGGTCGGCCTTGATTCCCAAAGCTGTCGATGGTGCAGAGAGGCCGCATTGGAGGAGTGAGGCGGCCATTCCCTGCACGAGGGGCCATCCTCTTGCCCCATCCCTTCTATAAAAAGAGACAAAGGCAGTACCTCTCTGCACACACTTCTCTTCCTCCTCCGCAATCCTTCTCTCCCAGCCATTGTGAGAGGGCATGGGCGTAGTGGTGTTTTGGCGGCGGCGACGAGGGCTTCCACTCGGCAGTGCATCCCTCCTCCTCTGGAGCCTGAGGTGGCGGATTCCGTCGCGAGAGGAGGAAGGAGGGGGTGAGGCCGAGGCCGCCGCGGTGCTCGAGGAGGAGGAGAGCGGGGTGGCGCCTTGGCTGCGCCCCCACTGGCGTCTCCCCCTTCGATGGAAGGCCACGTCGGGGACCAATCTCGAGAGTTCATCATCAGGCTGTATAAGCCCTTGTGTGGTCATATTCGTCTTCCAACTCCCTTTGCGCGGGAGATGGAGCTCGAGCAACCACGCGGTCTGAGGCTGCACATGAGGGGTTGTGGAAAAGGTGGCATGTGGGTTGATGTCGATTTCCCTGCCCTTCACGTGATGTATCTTTGCCGTGGCTGGAAGACTTTTGCCCGTGCCCATGGCTTCTCGGAGGGGCACGTTCTCTAGTTCACATTAATGGAGAGAGGCCCGCTCTCCGTCAAGATCTTCGGGCGCTCGAGAGGTCGCTTAGGGTGCTGCGCGGAGAGCTCAACCGACGACGAAAGCTCCTCCTCGAGCGAAAGCGATGAGGAGGATAGTGACGGCGATGACAACGACAACGGGTGGGGGAGGGACGACTCTGACTCCGGCTGATCACCGCCCGCATCTTCTTCATCAGGCGGCATGTCAGGACCCCGATTCTAAGTCACACCGATCTAGCCTGTAACACCTCATATCACTTTGCCGCCTCACGCACGGTATTCCCACGGGTGTCGCCTTACCATGGCCCGGGACCGTTTGCGCCTTTTGGCTCACGTATATGATAATGTCGCTAGCATTCATATGACAGAGAACCCGGGCCGACATGACTAGTCGTGAAACCAAAGTGGCACTAACTTACGGGGATAGGCATACGTGAATCAACATCGAGCATGTCGGTCAGCAGCGTGCGAATCCGGGCTGTAGCATTGGGCTAACAGGACTCCGGGAACCCGGGCTGTAGCAGGCTAGGCAGGACTCTGAATGTCACCGCGTGACATTTCCCCGAAGGGACAGACACTGGAACGAAGTGAATCACATGCCGGCCAGTCAAGTGTTCCGGAGCAGTAATGCTGGGCTAGCAGGACTCCGGTGAACCGGGCTGTAGCGGACTACTATGGCTCATGGAAGCACAAGACTACATTTCCCCATAAGAGAGGCTACCAAGGATAAACAACTAGGTTGTCGGATCCCACACATACCAAGCATTTCAATCATACACGCAATATGCTCGATATGTGTAAATACAACATGGCATCACAACATAACTCTACGACTCAAGTATTTATTCATTAGGCTCCGAGGAGCGAGATATTACAAACATAGGTCTCATGACCCAACATTCAGAGCATACAAGTCAAACACATGCGGAAGCTTAACATGTCTGAGTACAGACATCTACAAATGAAAAAGGCTGAGAAGCCTGACTATCTACCAGATCCTGCCGGGGCACAAGATCGTAGCTGAGGTAACAAGCTAAACGTCGAAGTCCACGCGGAACTACTAGCGAGACTGAAGTCTCTCTGCAAAACATAAAATAAGCAAACATGAGTACAAATGTACCCAGCAAGACTTACATCAGAACTATCTACATATGCATCGGTATCAACAAAGGGGGTGGTGGAGTTTAACTGCAGCAAGCCAGCTTTGACTCGGTGGCTATCCTAAACTACGACTGCAAGTAACTCTTTTGAGGTGGCGCACACGAGTCCACATATTCACCATATCAATACTCCACTATGGATCCGCTCCTGTCTCCCTACGAGAACGCCATCCATAGCACTCACGCTTATCTTGCGCATTTTAGAGTATCCACTTTCACTTGTCTATGAACTGTTATAGGCAACCCAGAAGTCCTTTACCGCGGACACGGCTATTCGAATAGATGATGTTAACCCTGCAGGGGTGTACTTCGTCACACACGCTCTCACCACTTACCGCCGTTTACACAGCATGTACTCGGCAACCTTCAAGCGGAAGCCCAACGTGGGTGTCGGCCACAGCCTACCTAAACACTCAAGTCTCTAGTCCAGGTTTATCGCCTATTCAGGTTCCATCCGCAGGGAGTCCGGCCGAGGTTTCCACATACGGCCCCGAACGATGTGTACAGGGTTCCGCGACACCAAACGGGCGCCCGGCATGCCCGGCCACGTGCCTACCGCATCACAGCCCACCCCTCGGGTCAGCGCTGCCCACGGCCTCCAGCATACTACAAACACCAGAAACTACTTGCAACTCCTGGACAGAGGACAAGGGTGATTAAGAAGCCGAGAGGGTCCATTGGTTTCGGGCCCAATGCGTGGTAGTAACTGTATCATGGATCACAAACACAGAACTCAGTTCCTGAGGACGGCTTCAATGAGACAACCCACCATGTACTCCTACATGGCCTCTCACCGCTACCTTTACCAAATCGTGTTCACACACTTAGCTCACACACAGTAGGACATGTTCATCACCATTCCAACTCATCCCCGATGAATCAGACCCGACTCAACTCTAAGCAGTAGCAGGCATGACAAACAAGCAGGAATGAGTAGGCACATCAGGGCTCAAACAACTCCTACTCATGCTAGTGGGTTTCATCTATTTACTGTGGCAATGACAGGTCATGCAGAGGATAAGGGGTTCAACTACCGCAACAAATAACAGATGAATCGTTGTTGTCCTAATGCAGTAAAAGAGAGCAGGAGCGAGAGAGTGGGATTGTATCGGAATGAACAAGGGGGTTTGCTTGCCTGGCACTTCTGAAGATATTATAGTTCTTCATCGATGTCATCGATCACGTCATCGGAGCATCGGCTACTGAGAGGGGACGGTTACCGGAAACAGAGAAGGACACAATCAATGCAATGCGACAATATGATGCATGGTCATGATATGTCAAGAATGTTATGATTTACACTAATGTATCTAGCAACAATTTAAATGAAGTCCATATGAACTAAGGGTTCATATGCAAACTCCACATTTAGCATTTATAATGTCATTATCATGTTTTCACCTAAACAGCAGGTATAACTTAGTTTGACATGCATGAAAATGATACAGATGGATAGATTGCATTTTTCTGATAATTTTTCATATATAATTTGTTTCATTCTGAGCTACAGTTGATTTTATATGATTTTTAGAAGTTTATACTATTTTCTGGAATTTTCTGAATTATTTTGAATCCAGAAAAACAATACTGCGTCAGCATGACATCATGCTGACGTCAGCAGGTCAACGGGCCACGGTCCAGGTCAAACCTGACGCGTGGGTCCCGTATGTCAGTGTGACAAGGCAGGAACAGAGGCTGACCAGTGGGTCCAGGTCAATGCTGACGTGGCCAGGTCAACCTGACCTGTGGGACCCGCGAGGTTAGTTTAAACTAGACAAAAGTAAACCCCGGGTTAATTAGGGCGTGGGCCCCAGGTGTCAGTGAGATAGGGGGGTTAACCAGGTGTCATTAGCGCTAAGCGTCGGGATTAGGCCGGCGGCTAATCGCCGGCGAGGCCAGAGGCGAAGCTGGTGCTCGGGATCGCGCTACGAGGCACGGTTCGAGCCATGGCTGGGCGCGTTGGAGAGCCCTTGCCGGTGCGCGTCGAATGGTGGTGGTCGCTGGGCCTGTGGTGACCGGAGTCGATGGCGGCGAGCTCTTTTGCGGCCGCCGGAGTTTGGGTGGGTGTGGGGTTAGCGCTGCAGCTTGCAAACAAACTGGCTATCGCGCTAGCGTTGCTCTACGGGACATCGCGAGTGCAACGGACGCACGCGCGGGGCCATTTGGTCGCCGGAGCCGCGGCGGCGACGAGCTCATGCGGCGGCGAGCTTCGGGCACGGTGGCTAGTCTACCTAGAGCTCGAAATCGAGCACGGGAGTAGGGGGAAACGGTTCAGGGGCTCACAGTGATTCCGTAGGGTAGGTCAGTGGCCTCGGGGACGGCTTTGGACGAGGCGGATCGATGTCGGCGATCTCCGCCCAGAGGCGGCGGGGACGAGCTCGATGGCGATGCTTCCGGGCGTCGGGGCTTGCTTCCTTCATCAAGGAGACGTAGGAGACGATGGCGGTGCTGCTGGACATCCTAGCTAGGCGAGGGGGGGCTCGGTGGCCACGACGAACGGCGACAGCTCCGTTCGGTGGTGCGCGCGAGAGGGAAACAGAGGGGGGAGGAGCACAGGGAGAGTGAGAGGGGTCGAGGCGGCTGCGTGGCGTCACCAGAGAAGGCCAGGGCGTCGAGGGAGAGCGGCAAGCAGGAGGTGGCCGGGGCGCGTGCCGGCGTGCGGCGAACACACGCCTCGCATCCTTCTGGCGCGGGGTGGGAGACGACTGGCAGATGGGCCTGGTGGGCTGCTACAGTGCCAGGCCGGCCAGGTAAGCGCCAGGTATTCTCTCTCTCTCTCTTTTTGTTAATGTTTTTCTATTTTTCTGTAACTTCGGGGCTTTATTAAAAATAACAAAACGTTTTCAAAAATCCTGAAAATTAATTGTGGGCTCTGTTTGGATTATTCCTAACAGCCCTCACTTAAGTTCAGAATTAATTGAGCACTTAAAATAATATACAGCATTTAAATGCCCAATTGGAAATAGCATATGATTTAAATCAGAGCCCAAATATGTCATGGAAAAATGTGCATCACCTCTGGTTACTGTTTCCAGCATTTTCCAAGAATGATGAACATTTTTGAAAGCCATTTGGATTTACTGGAAATATTTTGGTTGAACCTAGTGAATTCCTTTAATGCTAGGGTTTAGGCAATCCCCATTTCAAGTTTCTTTCAAAGTTTAAACATGATGCACACATGAAGTTAGCCTAGTGCAATGCCAGAAGCTAGGGATGTGACAACTCACCCCCACTAAACAAGAATCTCGTCCCGAGATTCAAGTCGTGAGGTAAGAAGACAGAGGGACACAAGCTAACACAATCTTCACGATCCAGGTTGCACTTCATAAGAACGTAGATTCGATCATCATCTTCGTCTCAACGTCTTGCTTTGAGGACTACATCCAACATGACAATGAGTAGAAAGGGAGAATTTTAGAAGAATCGATCTTTCTGAGATTCGAGCAACTTAGGATCATCTTAATGATCACAAGATCAATTCACGGAGTGGGACATAGAAACATCTCTGGAGCTGAGAGGCAAAACATGCATCAGGAGGGACGGAAGAAACAATTTGACGAAGGTTTCAAAGCAGCGAGGAAAATTGCCATGATTCCATAATGGGGCACCTTGGGAAAGGTGACTCGTAGAATTATTCCCTCAAGTGGCAAAAGAATTACTTTTGATATAAATATCATTGAAAATCCTTATGCCAGCCTAAGGCAATCACAAACGATCGTTCGAGGGAGTTCGGGAGAACGACACACTCGAGCTAGAATGGACGATGTGGACTACCTTGTTGAAGACAACGTAAGGAATGATTTTTGCTTATCATCGGAAATGAATGGGACTCATGGTAAGTCCACCTTTGAAGATGGACCTGGACAGCAACTGCTGAGAAGGGCAGCCCATGGAAAATTGGCACGATGGGGTGCAAGCTGGGAACAAAATGCAACCGTTGGGAATGTTCCAACCATCATATCTGCCTGAGATTCAGATCCGATTGGTGATAGGATACTTCAGACTCAGCATGTCTGAAAAGAAAGTTTGCAACACAATTCGACGAGATGGCGTTGCGAGATTCTCGAGGAATGAACTAAGATAGCAAGCTCCAAAACATGAGCTGGTTCTGCTACAACATGTGAACACGCTGTCCCAGACAAGCATGACCACATAGTAGTCTTAGAATAAAACACTACTGAGTTCTGATTAGGAACCATCATTGCGGAGAGCGAAGTCATGCACATGTACCTTTGGGTCCTTAAGGAATAGCACTTAAGAACTTCTTTTCCTTGAACAAATCAATCAGTGGCTTGGTGTGCTAGGGATTCATATAGAATGAAGGTTGCAAGTCTCCAGACCAAAGAATACTTCGCACGTATGCATGACTGACTTGGGATGATTCCAGAGGAAGCGAAACAAACTTTCTCAAGTTCACGGTGGCAACTTGCATCATATGCACGTGAACTAGAGGAAGTCACTTCTTCCATCAAAACATAAACTTCATGAGCTAACACGAGGAAGATGCTTTCAAAAGTTTCCAACGCTAACTTAGATGTTCAACCAAATCATGGAGGAGATAAGGATGTTGTCGATGGGCTCAACAACAAACCATCCAGGCTTCCATATAGATGGAATTCCCCAATTAAGTGAACACGGTGATAGCATTGGTCAGACCAAAAGATGTAATGGTGTATGCTCGAGGAATCAACCACGAGTAAGACAACATTACGAACATCGTTGGTTCTGATTTGATTTGATGATAGCCCATACTCAAATCAAAGTTTGGTTAAGATGATACGTCCATTAATTGATCACGAGGACCAATCGATGAAGAAATCATCTTTCTACAACACACAACACAAGATATCCCTTTGGAAATGAACTAAGTTAGACAAGTTTTTATCTTCCAACTCTCCAAGTTGTTGTTTAGCTTGACCAACTAGCTCAGGGGTATCCAACACAGATTCTTGGAGAATGGGTGGTTTGGAGGAAAACCAACATGATCACGAACTCAACATAGCGGTCAGGTGACAACCTGGTAATACATCCGAGAAGATATTTGGAACATCACGAACCACCGATATGTTACTAAGCTCGAGAACGATCTTGCTTTTCAGAGCAAGACGATATGACCGAATAAGCAAGGACTGACACTATCCTAACTCATTGATCGAAAAGTGCACCGGGAATAAGGACTGGGTAGCACGATCAACATTAGGATGTGATTCAGTAACCAACACGCTAAGGATGAAATTATTGCCCTTTAACTACCAAGCAACGGAGTTGCTAGGAGTATAGATTTCACACATCATAGTTCACCTGTCGGCATTCCGGTTGTGACAACACGGAACCGAGGAATGAGCAATGATGGCGAGAAGTATCATTGCGTTAAGAATTCGTGAGAGATGGTGCAATTCTCATGACAATTCTGACATAAAGAGGGTAATACTCCGAGGTAGAACAGAACAAAAGCTGGTTAGGCATTTGATCTGCGGAATACAACTACTTTGACCCAATCCCAGAGATGGACGAGGTACTGGAGTTTGTTTCTCCTAGTCATTCCGGATTAGAATGGCTTGACAGACCACAAGAATAATAGGCATCGATAACACAAATGCACAATTGCTCCTGACTATCAATTGATAGACGAGGGCCAGAAAATAACTAAAGAGGGACAACCCAAAGGAACATATGTTTTTCTGAGTTGTGGATGCATGGATTAGTATGTCGAACAAATTCAACATATTTCTTCCGGATAACCCATGCAGAGGAGGAAGGACTGGCAGAGTCACAATATGAATGGAGTACTCCTCAAGAGCGTCCTGGTTGTGATCTTTTGGTTAAAAGAACTTCTGCCATGATGGTTCATGGTATTTGGAAGAATGAAATACCACGGACCTCGAGGACTATCGCAAGGTTACTAATATCCTAAAGGAACGAGCAAACACTATCAACAGGAGGTAAGTGGAGTGAATCTTGGGCTCAAGAACCTAGAAATAGAATGCCTACTAACTAAATGGCATCACGGGATGCTTTCGAGAATAATGGCCAGAATCCGCACACTGGGAATGCAAAGCATTGCTAGATTACTAAGTGGTTCTCTAAGACGACTGGGGTCATAATAATAGCTCCAACATATATGACGAGGTAACGGAGTACCTCAACACACTGGTTAGTGTGATTAATCTGGCCCAAGGAACATCGGGGATGGAAAGAAGGGATTTGCAAATGCATCAGACTATTTAGAGACCGGGATGACTCGGACAGCATAACGGCTGTAAATGCTCAAAAATATTTAAGACATCCTGCAAAATGGTGGCGTAACCACTCGATCATCACAATATAAAGAATTTGAGGCCAGCTATGGATACACGGAAGTAGTAGGAACTGAAATGAAGCTTAAATCCAACAGTCCTATGAGTCTACGGATTAGTAACACGTGATCCTGATAGAAAGCTGAGAAGCCTAGTTCTTAATCCCCGTAGAAGAGAAGAGGGTGACTTAGATGAGAAGGCATAAGGTATAAGAAGTAAAAAGAGCCTTACGTTCCCTTCCACAATCAATTCCCTTATATAACTAAAGCATTTCTAGACTCAACTTCGACCAGTTTGGCTTGGTAATCCAACAGGCAGTCAGGTTCTGATACCGACGCTGTCAGGACCCCGATTCTAAGTCACACCGACTTAGCCTGTAACACCTCATATCACTTTGCCGCCTCACGCACGGTATTCCCACGGGTGTCGCCTTACCATGGCCCGGGACCGTTTGCGCCTTTTGGCTCACGTATATGATAATGTCGCTAGCATCCATATGACAGAGAACCCGGGCCGACATGACTAGTCGTGAACCCAAAGTGGCACTAACTTACGGGGACAGGCATACGTGAGTCAACATCGAGCATGTCGGTCAGCAGCGTGCGAATCCGGGCTGTAGCACTGGGCTAACAGGACTCCGGGAACCCGGGCTGTAGCAGGCTAGGCAGGACTCCGGATGTCACCGCGTGACATTTCCCCGAAGGGACAGACACAGGAACGAAGTGAATCACATGCCGGCCAGTCAAGTGTTCCGGAGCAGTAGTGCTGGGCTAGCAGGACTCCGGTGAACCGGGCTGTAGCGGACTACTATGGCTCATGGAAGCACAAGACTACATTTCCCCATAGGAGAGGCTACCAAGGATAAACAACTAGGTTGTCGGATCCCACACATACCAAGCATTTCAATCATACACGCAATATGCTCGATATGTGTAAATACAACATGGCATCACAACATAACTCTACGACTCAAGTATTTATTCATTAGGCTCCGAGGAGCGAGATATTACAAACATAGGTCTCATGACCCAACATTCAGAGCATACAAGTCAAACACATGCGGAAGCTTAACATGTCTGAGTACAGACATCTACAAATGAAAAAGGCTGAGAAGCCTGACTATCTACTAGATCCTGCCGAGGGCACAAGATCGTAGCTGAGGTAACAAGCTAAACGTCGAAGTCCACACGGAACTACTAGCGAGACTGACGTCTCTCTGCAAAACATAAAATAAGCAAACGTGAGTACAAATGTACCCAGCAAGACTTACATCAGAACTATCTACATATGCATCGATATCAACAAAGGGGGTGGTGGAGTTTAACTGCAGCAAGCCAGCTTTGACTCGGTGGCTATCCTAAACTACGACTGCAAGTAACTCTTTTGAGGTGGCGCACACGAGTCCACATATTCACCATATCAATACTCCACTATGGATCCGCTCCCGTCTCCCTACGAGAACGCCATCCATAGCACTCACGCTTATCTTGCGCATTTTAGAGTATCCACTTTCACTTGTCTATGAACTGTTATAGGCAACCCAGGAGTCCTTTACCGCGGACACGGCTATTCGAATAGATGATGTTAACCCTGTAGGGGTGTACTTCGTCACACACGCTCTCACCACTTACCGCCGTTTACACAGCATGTACTCGGCAACCTTCAAGCGGAAGCCCAACGAGGGTGTCGGCCACAGCCTACCTAAACACTCAAGTCTCTAGTCCCGGTTTATCGCCTATTCAGGTTCCATCTACAGGGAGTCCGACCGAGGTTTCCTCATACGGCCCCGAACGATGTGTACAGGGTTCCGAGACACCAAACGGGCGCCCGGCATGCCCGGCCACGTGCCTACCGCATCACAGCCCACCCCTCGGGTCAGCGCTGCCCACGGCCTCCAGCATACTACAAACACCAGAAACTACTTGCAACTCCTGGACAGAGGACAAGGGTGATTAAGAAGCCGAGAGGGTCCATTGGTTTCGGGCCCAATGCGTGGTAGTAACTGTATCATGGATCACAAACACAGAACTCAGTTCCTGAGGACGGCTTCAATGAGACAACCCACCATGTACTCCTATACGGCCTCTCACCGCTACCTTTACCAAATCGTGTTCACACACTTAGCTCACACACAGTAGGACATGTTCATCACCATTCCAACTCATCCCCGATGAATCAGACCCGACTCAACTCTAAGCAGTAGCAGGCATGACAAACAAGCATGAATGAGTAGGCACATCAGGGCTCAAACAACTCCTACTCATGCTAGTGGGTTTCATCTATTTACTGTGGCAATGACAGGTCATGCAGAGGATAAGGGGTTCAACTACCGCAACAAGTAACAGATGAATCGTTGTTGTCCTAATGCAGTAAAGAGAGCAGGAGCGAGAGAGTGGGATTGTATCGGAATGAACAAGGGGGTTTGCTTGCCTGGCACTTCTGAAGATATTATAGTTCTTCATCGGTGTCATCGATCACGTCATCGGAGCATCGGCTACTGAGAGGGGACGGTTACCGGAAAACAGAGAAGGACACAATCAATGCAATGCGACAATATGATGCATGGTCATGATATGTCAAGAATGTTATGATTTACACTAATGTATCTAACAACAATTTAAATGAAGTCCATATGAACTAAGGGTTCATATGCAAACTCCACATTTAGCATTTATAATGTCATTATCATGTTTTCACCTAAACAGCAGGTATAACTTAGTTTGACATGCATGAAAATGATACAGATGGATAGATTGCATTTTTCTAATAATTTTTCATATATAATTTGTTTCATTCTGAGCTATAGATTATCTCTATGATTTTTAGAAGTTTATAGGATTTTATGGAATTTTCTGAAATATTTTAAATCCAGAAAACCAATACTGCGTCAGCATGACATCATGCTGATGTCAGCAGGTCAACGGGCCACGGTCCAGGTCAAACCTGACGCGTGGGTCCCGTATGTCAGCGTGACAAGGCAGGAACAGTGGCTGACCAGTGGGTCCAGGTCAACGCTGACGTGGCCAGGTCAACCTGACCTGTGGGACCCGCGAGGTTAGTTTAAACTAGACAAAAGTAAACCCCGGGTTAATTAGGGCGTGGGCCCCAGGTGTCAGTGAGATAAGGGGGGGTTAACCAGGTGTCATTAGTGCTAAGCGTCGGGATTAGGCCGGCGGCTAATCGCCGGCGAGGCCAGAGGCGAAGCTGGTGCTCAGAGGCCAGAGACGAGGCACGGTTCGAGCCATGGCTGGGCGCGTTGGAGAGCCCTTGCCGGTGCGCGTCGAATGGTGGTGGTGGCTGGGCCTGTGGTGACCGGAGTCGACGGCGGCGAGCTCTTTTGCGGCCGCCGGAGTTCGGGTGGGTGCGGGGTTAGTGCTGCGGCTTGCAAACAAACTGGCTATCGCGCTAGCGTTGCTCTACGGGACGTCGCGAGTGCAACGGACGGACGCGCGGGGCCATTTGGTCGCCGGAGCCACGGCGGTGACGAGCTCATGCGGCGGCAAGCTTCGGGCACGGTGGCTAGTCTAGCTAGAGCTCGAAATCGAGCACGGGAGTAGGGGGAAACGGTTCAGGGGCTCACAGTGATTCCGTAGGGTAGGTCAGTGGCCTCGGGGATGGCTTTGGACGAGGCGGATCGATGCCGGCGATCTCCGGCCAGAGGCGGCGGGGAAGAGCTTGCTGGCGACGCTTCCGGGCGTCGGGGCTTGCTTCCTTCGTCGAGGAGACGTAGGAGACGATGGCGGTGCTGCTGGACATCCTAGCTAGGCGAGGGGGGGGCTCGGTGGCCACGACGAACGGCGACGGCTCCGTTCGGTGGTGCGCGCGAGAGGGAAACAGAGGGGGGGAGGAGCACAGGGAGAGTGAGAGGGGTCGAGGCGGCTGCGTGGCGTCACCAGAGAAGGCCAGGGCGTCGAGGGAGAGCGGCAAGCAGGAGGTGGCCGGGGCGCGTGCCGGCGTGCGGCGAACACACGCCTCGCATCCTTCTGGCGCGGGGTGGGAGATGACTGGCAGATGGGCCTGGTGGGCTGCTACAGTGCCAGGCCGGCCAGGTAAGCGCCAGGTATTCTCTCTCTCTCTCTCTTTTTGTTAATGTTTTTCTATTTTTCTGTAACTTCGGGGCTTTATTAAAAATACCAAAACGTTTTCAAAAATCCTGAAAATTAATCGTGGGCTCTGTTTGGATTATTCCTAACAGCCCTCACTTAAGTTCAGAATTAATTGAGCACTTAAAATAATATACAGCATTTAAATGCCCAATTGCAAATAGCATATGATTTAAATCAGAGCCCAAATATGTCATGGAAAAATGTGCATCACCTCTGGTTACTGTTTCCAGCATTTTCCAAGAATGATGAACATTTTTCAAAGCCATTTGGATTTACTGGAAATATTTTGGTTGAACCTAGTGAATTCCTTTAATGCTAGGGTTTAGGCAATCCCCATTTCAAGTTTCTTTCGAAGTTTAAACATGATGCACACATGAAGTTAGCCTAGTGCAATGTCAGAAGCTAGGGATGTGACACGACAGCACCATCATCTGCATTTGCGTCTCCTCGCTTACAATATGATTTGCCGGGGAGTTGGATGCAGAGGTGCAGATGGTGCTACCGGGCTCCTCCAGCAGCCTTCCAGCTGGACCCTGGCAGGCTTCCTCTCGGGCTGCAGCTCCGTTAGCCCTGCTGAGTCCTGCTAGCCCTAGTGACGGTGGTTGACGGGGCGGCCCTCCGCCGTGCTCTCCATCGAGGTGTTCCCTCACGCTCCCGTTCCCACCGGGCTACCTCTCCTGGAGCCTGATGGGAGCGGGCTGGGCTCCTGCCCAGGCGCTCCTTTTGCCTGAAGGAAATATGCCCTAGAGGCAATAATAAAGTTATTATTTATTTCCTTATATCATGATAAATGTTTATTATTCATGCTAGAATTGTATTAACCGGAAACATAATACATGTGTGAATACATAGACAAACAGAGTGTCACTAGTATGCCTCTACTTGACTAGCTCGTTAATCAAAGATGGTTATGTTTCCTAGCCATAGACATAAGTTGTCATTTGATTAACGAGATCACCTCATTAGGAGAATGATGTGATTGACTTGACCCATTCCGTTAGCTTAGCACCCGATCGTTTAGTATGTTGCTATTGCTTTCTTCATGACTTATACATGTTCCTCTGACTATGAGATTATGCAACTCCCGTTTACCGGAGGAACACTTTGTGTGCTACCAAACGTCACAACGTAAATGGGTGATTATAAAGGTGCTCTACAGGTGTCTCCAAAGGTACTTGTTGGGTTGGCGTATTTCGAGATTAGGATTTGTCACTCCGATTGTCGGAGAGGTATCTCTGGGCCCACTCGGTAATGCACATCACTATAAGCCTTGCAAGCATTGTGACTAATAAGGTAGTTGCGGGATGATGTGTTACGGAACGAGTAAAGAGACTTGCCGGTAACGAGATTGAACTAGGTATCGAGATACCGACGATCGAATCTCGGGCAAGTAACATACTGATGACAAAGGGAACAACGTATGTTGTTATGTGGTCTGACCGATAAAGATCTTCGTAGAATATGTGGGAGCCAATATGGGCATCCAGGTCCCGCTATTGGTTATTGACCGGAGACGTGTCTCGGTCATGTCTACATAGTTCTCGAACCCGTAGGGTCCGCACGCTTAAAGTTACGATGACAGTTTTATTATGAGTTTATGTATGTTGATGTACCGAAGGAGTTCGGAGTCCGGATGAGATCGGGGACATGACGAGGAGTCTCGAAATGGTCGAGACGTAAAGATCGATATATTGGACGACTATATTCGGACTTCGGAAAGGTTCCGAGTGATTCGGGTATTTTTCGGAGTACCGGAGAGTTACGGGAATACGTATTGGGCCTTATTGGGCCATACGGGAAAGAAGAAAAAGGGCCTCAAGGGTGGCCGCACCCCTCCCCTTGGTCTGGTCCGAATTGGACTAGGGAAGGGGGGCGCCCCCTTCCTTCTCTTTTTCCCTTCCTCTTTTCCTATTCCATATGGGAGGTGGAATCCTACTAGGACTAGGGAGTCCTAGTAGGACTCCACACTTGGTGCGGCCCCTCCTAGGGCCGGCCTCCTCCTCCCTTGCTCCTTTATATACGGAGGTAGGGGGGCACCCCAGAGACACAACAATTGATCCTTGAGATCTTTTAGCCGTGTGCGGTGCCCCCCTCCACCAAATTACACCTCGATAATATCATTGCGGAGCTTAGGCGAAGCCCTGTGTCGGTAGAACATCATCATCGTCACCACGCCGTCGTGCTGACAAAACTCTCTCTCAACACTCGGCTGGATCGGAGTTCGAGGGACGTCATCGAGCTGAACGTGTGTAGAACTCGGAGGTGCCATGCGTTCGGTATTTGATCGGTCGGATCGTGAAGACGTACGACTACATCAACCGCGTTGTGATAACGCTTCCGCTGTCGGTCTACGAGGGTACGTGGACAACACTCTCCCCTCTCGTTGCTATGCATCACCATGATCTTGCGTGTGCGTACGAATTTTTTTGAAATTACTACGTTCCCCAACAGGGGTATCAGAGCCTGGTTTTATGCGTTGATGCTATGCACGAGTAGAACACAAGTGAGTTGTGGGCGATATAAGTCATACTGCTTACCAGCATATGTCATACTTTGGTTCAGCGGTATTGTGAGATGAAGCGGCCCGGACCGACATTACGCGTACGCTTACGCGAGACTGGTTTCACTGTTCGGAGCACTCGTTGCTTAAAGGTGACTGGCGGGTGTCTGTCTCTCTCACTTTAGTTGAACCGAGTGTGGCTACGCCCGGTCCTTGCGAAGGTTAAAACAGCACCAACTTGACAAACTATCGTTGTGGTTTTGATGCGTAGGTAAGAACGGTTCTTGCTAAGCCCGTAGCAGCCACGTAAAACTTGCAACAACAAAGTAGAGGACGTCTAACTTGTTTTTGCAGGGCATGTTGTGATGTGATATGGTCAAGACATGATGTGATATAATGTGTTGTATGAGATGATCATGTTTTGTAACCGAGTTATCGGCAACTGGCAGGAGCCATATGGTTGTCGCTTTATTGTATGAGATGCAATCGCCATGTAATAGTTTTACTTTATCACTAAGCGGTAGCGATAGTCGTAAAAGCAATAAGTTGGCGAGACGACAACGATGCTACGATGGAGATCAAGGTGTCGCGCCGGTGACGATGGTGATCATGACGGTGCTTCGGAGATGGAGATCACAAGCACGGTGCTTCGGAGATGGAGATCACAAGCACAAGATAATGATGGCCATATCATATCACCTATATTGATTGCATGTGATGTTAATCCTTTATGCATCTTATCTTGCTTTGATTGACGGTAGCATTATAAGATGATCTCTCACTAAAATTTCAAGATAAAAGTGTTCTCCCTGAGTATGCACCGTTGCAAAAGTTCTTCGTGATAGGCTTTACGTTCAAATACAACGGGTGCAAAACAGTTGCACACGCGGAATACTCAGGTTAAACTTGACGAGCCTAGCATATACAGATATGGCCTCGGAACACAGAGACCGAAAGGTCGAGCGTGAATCATATAGTAGATATGATCAACATAGTGATGTTCACCATTGAAACTACTCCATCTCACGTGTTAATCGGACATGGTTTAGTTGCTTTGGATCACGTAATCACTTAGATGATTAGAGAGATGTCTATCTAAGTGGGAGTTCTTAAGTAATATGATTAATTGAACTTAAATTTATCATGAACTTAGTCCTGATAGTATTTTGCAAATTATGTTGTAGATCAATAGCTCGCGTTGTTGCTTCCCTGTGTTTATTTTTTGTTCCTAGAGAAAAATTATGTTGAAAGATGTTAGTAGCAAAGATGCGGATTGGATCCATGATCTGAGGATTATCCTCATTGCTGCACAGAAAAATTATGTCCTTGATGCACCGCTAGGTGACAGACCTATTGCAGGAGCAGATGCAGACGTTATGAACGTTTGGCTAGCTCAATATGATGACTACTTGATAGTTTAGTGCACCATGCTTAACGGCTTAGAATCGGGACTTCAAAGACGTTTTGAACGTCATGGACCATATGAGATGTTCCAGGAGTTGAAGTTAATATTTCAAGCAAATACCCGAGTTGAGAGATATGAAATCTCCAACAAGCTCTATAGCTAAAAGATGGAGGAGAATCGCTCAACTAGTGAGCATGTGCTCAGATTGTCTGGGTACTACAATCGCTTGAATCAAGTGGGAGTTAATCTTCCAGATAAAATAGTGATTGACAGAATTCTCTAGTCACCATCACCAAGTTAGTAGAACTTCGTGATGAACTATAGTATGCAAGGGATGACGAAAGTAATTCCCGAGCTCTTCGTGATGCTGAAATCGACGAAGGTAGAAATCAAGAAAAACATCAAGTGTTGATGTTTGACGAGACCACTAGTTTCAAGAAAAGGGCAAAGGGATGAAGGGGAACTTCAAAAAGAACGACAAGCAAGTTGCTACTCAAGTGAAGAAGCCCAAAGTCTGTACCTAAGCCTGAGACTAAGTGCTTCTACTGCAAAGGGACTGGTCACTGGAGGCGAAACTACCCCAAGTATTTGGTGGGTAAGAAGGATGGCAAAGTGAACAAAAGTATATTGGATATACATGTTATTGATGTGTACTTACTAGTGTTTATAGCAACCCCTCAGTATTTGATACTGGTTCAGTTGCTAAAGAGTAGTAACTCGAAAACGGGAGTTGCAGAATAAACAGAGACTAGTAAAAGGCGAGGTGACGATGTGTGTTGGAAGTAGTTCCAAGATTGATATGATCATCATCGCACACTCCCTATACTTTCGGGATTAGTGTTGAAACTAAATAAGTGTTATTTGGTGTTTGCGTTGAGCATGAATATGATTTGATCATGTTTATTGCAATACGGTTATTCATTTAAGTTAGAGAACAATTGTTGTTCTGTTTACATGAATAAAAAAACCTTCTATGGTCATACACACCAACGAAAATGGTTTGTTGGATCTCGATCGTAGTGATACACATATTCATAATAATGAAGCCAAAAGATGCAAAGTTAATAATGATAGTGCAACTTATTTGTGGCACTGCCGTTTAGGTCATATTGGTGTAAAGCGCATGAAGAAACTCCATACTGATGGGATTTTGGAATCACTTGATTATGAATCACTTGATGCTTGCGAACCGTGCCTCATGGGCAAGATGACTAAAACGCCATTCTCCGGAACTATGGAGAGAGCAACAGATTTGTTGGAAATCATACATACAGATGTGTGTGGTCCGATGAATATTGAGGCTCGTGGCGGATATCGTTATTTTCTCACCTTCACAGATGATTTGACCAGATATGGGTATATCTACTTAATGAAACATAAGTCTGAAACATTTGAAAAGTTCAAAGAATTTCAGAGTGAAGTTGAAAATCATCGTAACAAGAAAATAAAATTCCTACGATCTGATCGTGGAGGAGAATATTTGAGTTACGAGTTTGGCCTTCAGTTAAAACAATGTGAAATAGTTTCACTACTCACGCCACCTGGAACACCACAGTGTAATGGTGTGTCCGAACGTCATAACCGTACTTTATTGGATATAGTGCAATCTATGATGTCTCTTACCAATTTACCACTATCGTTTTGGGGTTATGCATTAGAGACAGCTACATTCACGTTAAATAGGGCACCATCAAAATCCGTTGAGACGATGCCTTATGAACTGTGGTTTGGCAAGAAACCAAAGTTGTCGTTTCTTAAAGTTTGGGGTTGTGATGCTTATGTGAAAAAGTTTCATCCTGATAAGCTCAAACCCAAATCGGAGAAATGTGTCTTCATAGGATATCCAAAGGAGACAGTTGGGTACACCTTCTATCACAGATCCGAAGGCAAGACAGTCGTTGCTTAGTATGGATCCTTTCTAGAGAAGGAGTTTCTCTCGAAAGAAGTGAGTGGGAGGAAAGTAGAACTTGATGAGGTAACTGTACCTGCTCCCTTATTGGAAAGTATATCATCACAGAAATCTGTTCCTGTGACTCCTACACCAATTAGTGAGGAAGTTAATGATGATGATCATGTAACTTCAGATCAAGTTACTACCAAACCTCGTAGGTAAACCAGAGTGAGATCCACACCAGAGTGGTACGGTAATCCTGTTCTGGAGGTCATGTTATTTGACCATGACGAACCTACGAACTATGAGGAAGCGATGATGAGCCCAGACTCCGGGAAATGGCTTGAGGCCATGAAATCTGAGATGAGATCCATGTATGAAGAACAAAGTATGGACTTTGGTTGACTTTCCCAATGATCGGCGAGCCATTGAGATTAAATGGATCTTCAAGAGGAAGACAGACAGTGATAGTAGTGTTACTGTCTACAAAGCTAGAATTGTCGCAAAAAGGTTTTCGACAAGTTCAAGGTGTTGACTACGATGAGAGTTTCTCACTCGTATCTATGCTTAAGTCTGTCCAAATCATGTTAGCAATTGCCGCATTTTATGAAATCTGGCAAATGGATAAACAAAACTGCATTCCTTCATGGATTTATTAAAGAAGAGTTGTATATGATGCAACCAGAAGGTTTTGTCAATCCAAAAGGTGCTCACAAGATATGCAAGCTCCAGCGATCCATCTATGGACTGGTGCAAGCATCTCGGAGTTGGAATATACACTTTGATAAGTTGATCAAAGGATATAGTTTTATACAGACTTGCGGTGAAGCCTGTATTTACAAGAAAGTGAGTGGGAGCACTACAGCATTTCTGATAAGTATATGTGAATGACATATTGTTGATCGGAAATAATGTAGAATTATTCTGCAAAGCATAAAGGAGTGTTTGAAAGGAGTTTTTCAAAGAAAGACCTCGGTGAAGCTGCTTACATATTGAGCATCAAGATCTATAGAGATAGATCAAGACGCTTGATAAGTTTTTTCAATGAGTACATACCTTAACAAGATTTTGAAGTAGTTCAAAATACAACAGTCAAAGAAAGAGTTCTTGCCTGTGTTACAAGGTATGAAATTGAGTAAGACTCAAAGCCCGACCACGGCAGAAGATAGAAAGAGAATAAAAGTCATTCCCTATGCCTTGGCCATAGGTTCTATAAAGTATGCCATGCTGTGTACCAAATCTATTGTATACCCTACACTGATTTTGGCAAGGGAGTACAATAGTGATCTAGGAGTAGATCACTGGACAGCGGTCAAAATTATCCTTAGTGGAATAAGGAAATGTTTCTCGATCATGGAAGTGACAAAAGGTTCGTCGTAAAGGGTTACGTCGATGCAAGTTTTGACACTAATCTAGATGACTCTAAAGTCTCGGTCTAGATACATATTGAAAGTGGGAGCAATTAGCTAGAGTAGCTCCGTGCAGAGCATTGTAGACATAGAGATTTGCAAAATACTTACGGATCTGAATGTGACAGACCCGTTGGCTAAAATTATCTCACAATCAAAACATGATCACACCTTAGTACTCTTTGGGTGTTAATCACATAGCGATGTGAACTAGATTATTGACTCTAGTAAACCCTTTGAGTGTTAGTCACATAGAGATGTGAACTATGGGTGTTAATCACATGGTGATATGAATTATTGATGTTAAATCACATGACGATGTGAACTAGATTATTGACTCTAGTGCAAGTGGGAGACTGAAGGAAATATGCCCTAGAGGCAATAATAAAGTTATTATTTATTTCCTTATATCATGATAAATGTTTATTATTCATGCTAGAATTGTATTAATCGGAAACATAATACATGTGTGAATACATAGACAAACAGAGTGTCACTAGTATGCCTAGACTTGACTAGCTCGTTAATCAAAGATGGTTATGTTTCCTAGCCATAGACCTAAGTTGTCATTTGATTAACGAGATCACCTCATTAGGAGAATGATGTGATTGACTTGACCCATTCCGTTAGCTTAGCACCCGATCGTTTAGTATGTTGCTATTGCTTTCTTCATGACTTATACATGTTCCTCTGACTATGAGATTATGCAACTCCCGTTTACCGGAGGAACACTTTGTGTGCTACCAAACGTCACAACGTAAATGGGTGATTATAAAGGTGCTCTACAGGTGTCTCCAAAGGTACTTGTTGGGTTTGCGTATTTCGAGATTAGGATTTGTCACTCCGATTGTCGGAGAGGTATCTCTGGGCCCACTCGGTAATGCACATCACTATAAGCCTTGCAAGCATTGTGACTAATAAGGTAGTTGCGGGATGATGTGTTACGGAACGAGTAAAGAGACTTGCCGGTAACGAGATTGAACTAGGTATCGAGATACCGACGATCGAATCTCGGGCAAGTAACATACTGATGACAAAGGGAACAACGTATGTTGTTATGTGGTCTGACCGATAAAGATCTTCGTAGAATATGTGGGAGCCAATATGGGCATCCAGGTCCCGCTATTGGTTATTGACCGGAGACGTGTCTCGGTCATGTCTACATAGTTCTCGAACCCGTAGGGTCCGCACGCTTAAAGTTACGATGACAGTTTTATTATGAGTTTATGTATGTTGATGTACCGAAGGAGTTCGGAGTCTCGGATGAGATCGGGGACATGACGAGGAGTCTCGAAATGGTCGAGACGTAAAGATCGATATATTGGATGACTATATTCGGACTTCGGAAAGGTTCCGAGTGATTCGGGTATTTTTCGGAGTACCGGAGAGTTACGGGAATACGTATTGGGCCTTATTGGGCCATACGGGAAAGAAGAAAAAGGGCCTCAAGGGTGGCCGCACCCCTCCCCTTGGTCTGGTCCGAATTGGACTAGGGAAGGGGGGCGCCCCCTTCCTTCTCTTTTTCCCTTCCTCTTTTCCTATTCCATATGGGAGGTGGAATCCTACTAGGACTAGGGAGTCCTAGTAGGACTCCACACTTGGTGCGCCCCCTCCTAGGGCCGGCCTCCTCCTCCCTTGCTCCTTTATATACGGAGGTAGGGGGGCACCCCAGAGACACAACAATTGATCCTTGAGATCTTTTAGCCGTGTGCGGTGCCCCCCTCCACCAAATTACACCTCGATAATATCATTGCGGAGCTTAGGCGAAGCCCTGTGTCGGTAGAACATCATCATCGTCACCACGCCGTCGTGCTGACAAAACTCTCTCTCAACACTCGGCTGGATCGGAGTTCGAGGGACGTCATCGAGCTGAACGTGTGTAGAACTCGGAGGTGCCGTGCGTTCGGTACTTGATTGGTCGGATCGTGAAGACGTACGACTACATCAACCGCGTTGTGATAACGCTTCCGCTGTCGGTCTACGAGGGTACGTGGACAACACTCTCCCCTCTCGTTGCTATGCATCACCATGATCTTGCGTGTGCGTAGGAAATTTTTTGAAATTACTACGTTCCCCAACATTTCCCTCCTCGCCTTCGACGGCCATGCCAAGGAGGAGAGGGACAAGAAAGGGCATTACGGAGCACTTATCTTTTTTCAATCTTAAACTTGTAGGCGACCGCCAAAATTTAACTCAAATAATGTAACCTCTCTTGTCCATCTTTGTGTTCTATAATGCTTGTACTTGTGTTAGCATATGAATGAAAAAGATGAACCTTGCCAGGAACCCGTGCATGTGTATGTCCATGGAGAGGTGAGGTGCCTCTTTAATGTAAATAAACGAGTTTTCCCCGGTAGGATATCCTGTCGGCACCCTCTTTGTCTGCCGGAGAGCTACGTCTGCCGGGGAACAGACAGAGGGGCCAGCCCCCCGCCAACTCCTTTTCACCTAAGGCCACTACGCCCATCCTGACTGAAGCAACGTTCGAGTCATGGAAGGGAGCACCTGAGTCTCAAAAGAGAAGTGGGGTTTTCTCATGCAAACTTATAACTTTACAGAACACTAATGGACAGGAGGTAGAACTTATCTGCTTGGCTTGCCGGGGATTGCAGTGTCGGGCAATCTTCTCAATCTTCGTCGAAGCCAAGTCCACGGCAGGAGCCTGCAACTTCATGTAGATGAGAATGAATGCAGGATGCGATCCTATCTATATCCATATGCAAATGCTCATGAAATGCTTATGCAGTGATCTTGGTGTGCTCATGCATGCATGCAATCTTAGTTGCCCCCCCCCTACAGCGCATCTTTATTTTCTCTTGCACGGGGTCATCGCCCCGACTTTGTACAAGGGATTACATGCAGCTGAGGCAAGGCCTGTACAAAAGGGTGGCTGCCGGGCAGGTTTCGACAGCCGCGCCTTACGGGTAGTACTTGCGGAGATGCTCAATATTCCATGAGTTTTGCAACTGGGTGCCATCTCCGGTCTCCAGACAGACTACGCCAGGTATGGTGACTCGTACTACCCGGTAAGGGCCTTCCCACTTCTGTGACAGCTTGTTTGTACCCTTGGAGGATTGAACGCGCCTAAGGACAAGGTCACCTTCCTCAAAACACTGGGCATGAACCCTGCAGTTGTGATAGCGACGCAGGGCTTGCTGGTAGCGTGCAGCACGCGTAGCAGCAAAAAGATGGTTTTCCTCGAGTAGCACAGAGTCATCACGCCGGTGCTGATCTTGTGCTACTTCATCGTAGGCAAGCACTCGAGGGGACCCGTAAATGTGTTATGTGGGAATAACTACTTTTGCCCCGTAGACCAGGGAGAAGGGAGTCTGCCCGGTACCTCGGTTAGGTGTCGTTCTGAGGGACCAGAGAACTACCGGCAGCTCCTCGGTCCACCGCCTGCCGTTCTTCTTCAGTGTGTCAAAAGTTCTTGTCTTGAGTCCACGTAGCACTTCAGCATTCGCCCTCTCAGCATGTCCATTGCTCCGGGGGTATGCCAGAGAGGCGAATGAGATCTTGCATCTGAGGGTACGAACATATTGCATGAAGGCATGGCTCGTGAACTGGGTGCCGTTGTCGGTGATGATCCTTGCCGGAACTCCAAAACGACACACCAATTCTTTCAAGAACTTGATAGCTGACTGAGCAGTCACCTTTCTCATGGCAGTAACTTCCGGGCACTTTGTAAACTTGTCGATGGCAACGAACAAGAATTCAAAGCCCCCGATTGCTCGGGGGAAGGGGCCGAGGATATCGAGCCCCCAGACCGAAAATGGCCATGATAGAGGGATTGTCTGAAGGGCTTAGGCAGGCAGGTGTGTTTTCTTGGAATGGAACTGGCAGACTTCACATGTCATGATGAGCTCGACCGCATCTTGGAGGGTTGTGTGCCAGTAGAATCCCTGCCAGAATGCTTTTCCAACTAATGCCCTTGATCCAATGTGGGAGCCGCACATTCCTCTGTGAATCTCAGCCAACAATTCCTTTCCATCCTCCCGGCAGATACACTTCAATTTCACACCGTTGGGCCTCCTTCTATATAGAGTGTCATCGACAAACTGATACATACTGGCCCTCCGGGCTACTTTTTCAGCTTCATCTTGGTCGCCGGGGAGTTCTCCGGTCTGGAGAAAGTGGACATTGTGCCTTGCCCAAGTTGGAGCCTGGGGCTCGACAACGAGGACAAGCGGCACCTCCTCTGCCGAGGGAGCACCAGCCTCATTCGCGGGGTCCATGGGCCCGGCTGGAGGGGGTGGTCTGGCAAACTATGAGGAGTTGTTTCCGGCATGGTCTCTGCCGGGAGCGGATGGCTCGACCGGGAGAGGCTTACCGTAGTCCAACTTTCTCCTTTTCTGGTCCATTGTTGCTGGGGATACGGAGGGCTGAGAGAGACGGAGAAAAAAAGTTCCTGGTTCCACAGGAAGCTTCTGCGCAGCACACTTTGACAGGTGATCAGCTATGCTGTTTCCGCATGGGGTATGTGCTCTGTTTGCAACCCGTCAAAGTACTCCTCCAATCTCCTCACTTCCTCGACTTATGCCTGCATCAATGGGCTTTGATAATCCTTGTTGACTTGTCTCACCACAAGCTATGAATCTCCTCGAATGATCAGCTTCTTGATTCCCAATTCGGCTGCAATTCTGAGCCCGACAAGGAGCCCTTCATACTCAGCTATATTGTTGGTGGCTTCTTCCCGGGCAAAATGCATTTGGAGGACGTACTTCAAGTGCTCCCCGGAGGGGGCAACAAGAAGCACGCCAGCCCCTGCACGTTGTAGGGAAAAAGCACCACTAAAATACATAATCCATTCTTGGGGTGATTCCTTGCAGGGGATAGCTATCTCTGTCATTTCGTCATCAGGGGTTGGCGTCCATTCTGCAATAAAATCTGCCAGTGCCCTGCTCTGAATAGTTGATGTGTTCTCAAACTTCAAACCAAAGCAGGATAGCTCCAATGCCCACTCCACTATTCTGCCATTAGCCTCAGGGTTTCGGAGTATCCTTTGGAGTGGAAAATGAGTGACAACTGTGATCTCGTGGGCTTGGAAGTAGTGACGCAGTTTCCTTGAGGCCAAAATGAGACCAAAGATCAACTTTTGCACACCAGAGTACCTCGATCTAGCCCCTGTAACAAGGAGCTGACGAAGTACACTGGGCGCTGCACCACTTTCTTCCTTGCCGCGTCCTTGGGGTTGTTCTCGTTGTCGTGCTCATTGATGTCATGATCCTTATCTGACTCTGTTGTTTTCTGCTCGCTTTCTCCCTCATCCACTTCTCGCTGCGCTACCAAGGCCGCACTGAACACTTGGTTGGTTGCCGCCAAGTACAGCAACAACGGTTCTTGGGGTTTGGGCACAACCAAGGTAGGCACATATGATAGATAGGCCTTCAACTCCTGTAGAGCTCCATCTGCTTTCGGGATCCACTTCATAGGCCTTGCCTTCTTCAAAATTTTAAAGAACGGTAGGGCATGCTCGGCAGACTTGGAGATGAATCTACTTAGCGCGGCAACGCATCCTGGTAAGTGCCTCACATCCTTAACTGTCCTTGGCACCTGGATCTGCTCAATGGCTTTGATCTTGTCGGGGTTAGCTTCAATCCCCCGATGGGACACGAAGAAACCAAGTAGCTTGCCGAAGGGAACACCAAACACACACTTCTCCGAATTAAGCTCCAAATTGATCTTGCACAGATTAGGAAATGTCTCCTCCAAATCCTGGATAAGGGTGGCCTTATCCTTGGTTTTGACCATGATATCATCCATATAGGCTTCTATATTTCTGTGTAACTGTGGCTCAAAACCAATCTAGACCGCCCTTGCAAAAGTGGACCCGACACCCTTTAATTCGAATGGCATGCGGACAAAGCAGTATGTACCACATGGAGTGATATCTGGAGTACGCGTCCAGAAAGGAGAGCAAATCACAACCTGAAGTGGAATCCACAATCCGGTCGATGCGCGGCAAGGGAAATGGGTCCTTCGGGCAAGCCTTGTTGAGATCTGTGAAAACAATGCAAAGCCTCCATTTCTGATTAGCCTTTCGGACTACCACTAGATTTGCTAACCACGTAGAATGCAGTACTCCTTTGACCAAACCAGCTGCCTCCAGTTTCTTGATCTCTTCGGCAATGAACTGCTGCCTCTCCAAGGTCTGCTTCTGGACTTTCTGCTTGACAGGTCGGGCATGTGGGCAGACAACAAGGTGGTGCTCAATTACCTCCCTGGGAACACCGAGGATATCTGATGGTTTCCAGGCAAACACATTGATATTCGCCCGTAGGAAGGCAACGAGCGTGCTTTCCTATTCGTCATCGGGCGGCGCTGATGTGAAAGTACCATCAACGCCAGCCAGCCCTGCTGGGACCTTCTTCACTTGGGGTGCAGCAACCTTGGATCTCTTGCTGTTGGAACACTCCGGCATGTCATCAACGGGTGTCGTGCACTCGGAGGGGGCACGCTTCCCGGACTCCTTGCCGGAGGTCCTACAATCCATCTTCTTTCCTTTGCTGTCTTTGGTGGGAGCTGCCGCTGCCTCTGCTGCGACTGCATCCCGGTACATCTTGTCCACACAGATAATTGCATCCTTATCATCCGATGGGATAGTAATGATTCCCAGTGGCCCGGGCACCTTCAAGGTGTTGTAAGCATAGTGGGATGCCGCCATGAATTTGGCCAGGGCCGGGCGTCCAAGAATCCCATTGTACGGCAGGGGAGATCTACCACATCAAACACAATCTTCTCAGTCCAATAGTTCAGTTCTCCCCCAAACCTCACTGGCAACGTAATCTTCCCTTTGGGATGGCTCCTGTCGGGATTAACTCCTTGAAACGTGTCAGTAACCTCTAGCTCTTCTTCTCCTATCTGAAGCTTGCCGATGACTGCCGGGGAAATCAGATTCAACCCGGCCCCGCCATCCACTAGCATCTTTGTGACCTTGAGGTTGTGAATTGTTGGGGAGACCAACAATGGCAAACATCCTACCACAGTGGTGGGGCCAGGGTGATCCTCCTCGTCAAAGATGATGGGCGTGCGGGACCATTTGAGCGGCTTCCAGGCCTCTGGTGTTGGCTCCACGGCATTGATCTCTCGTGCCCATCGCTTGAGCTGGCGGTGAGAGGCGTGCAAAGATGCACCCCCATCAATTCATAGGCCATCAGCGACCTTCTGAAACTCCTGCTCATTGGTTTCCTCTTCATCCCCTCCATCACTCACGTCATCACATATCTCCTTCTCTTGACCCCTGGCGGGCTTTCCTTGGTTCCGAAAGGGTTTACTGGGGCAATTTGCTTCACCGCCTCGGCCCTTACCGTCAGCGGCATTCTGACCTTTTTCCTTGTCACACTTGTCATATTCTGCCCTCTGTTTCTTGACAAGCTGCTCAACCTGGTAAAACTCCTGAAGGTCATGGCCCTTGGTCCGATGGATCTTGCAGTACGGCCCATCGCCTTTCCCAGCTTTCTCGGCGGCATCGTCTTCCCGGCAGGCAGCGCAAGCGGCAGCTTCCTTGCCGAGGGCCTCAGCCTTGGCCGTCTTGCCGGTACCAGGTGTGCCCGAACCTTCCACAGTCATCAATGCCTTATCTCTTGGCTTCTTACTCCGCTTCTTGCCTTGTCTCTGGCTAGTTGATTCATCCTCATCCTCTGAATCAACGTTGGTGCAATCTTCCCCTCCGGGCAACTTCCTTCCTTCCTCCATCCGAGCACACTTGTCCACCAGTGTGTATAGCTCCTTCACAGTCTAGGGAAACCACATGTTCATCTTGGAACGAATGCGATGGTTGCGCACATTGGACTGGAAAGCTGCTAACGGCTCTCAGATGGATATTTGAAATATTTCTCTGAACTTTACAGAGTCTCTGCAAATACTTACGGAGAGTTTCTCCTTCCTTCTGCTGAAGAAGTTGCAGGTTGCTGGGCCTGCCGGGCTCTTGGTGTCCACCAGTGAAGGCACCGATGAACTCGTGGCACAGGTCTGCCCATGACGAAATAGAGTTCTCCAGCAAGTGCATCAGCCAAGACCTCATGTTGGACTTGAGGGCCAAAGGGAAGTAGTTGCCGAACACCTTCTCATCTCTTCCCTCGGCAGCCTGAACAACGATGGTGTAGATGCTCAAAACTCTGCCGGGTTCAGCCTCCCGTCATACTTCTCAGGTATCTCTAGCTTGAACGTGCGAACAGACGGCCAACAGACTTGCTGCAGTTCTCGTGTAAAGGCAGGGCAGCCGACCTCGAAAGGTAGGCACCCGCCAACACCAAGCGCAGGCTCGTCGACGTTGAGGCTGTCGCACCCGTCGGTCTAGCGGTGGTTGTCGCAGCGTCGATCCACGACGACGCGCGCGTCTCCCGCCGTCTATCCTCCGTGGCTTGATGTTGGCCTGGACGTGCTCGAGGGTCAGAAGAGGCCATCGAGAAATCGTCGGGGTCTTGATTTTGCTACGCCCGCGCCGGCTGCCGTGGTGGGGACTGCACCGTGGGGACGACCCCCTCTGTTCGGCCGGCGGTACGGGTGGTTGCTGTTGCTTGGGGAGGTTGCGGCAGGCCAGCTCGTCGTGTGCCCCAATTTTGGCGAAACCAAGCAGGCTTTGGATGGTGGCACGCCATTCATCCATCTGCTCGGCGGCCGGCGGAAACCTCAATAGCAGACGAGTTTGCACCATAGCCTCCGAGGCTGTGCTTGGCATATATGCTGATGACATTGACCGCACCGTCGCCTAGCTCCTCATGGTTCCAGCAGTGGCAGCAGCGGCGGTGCCGCGCCCACGCTGCGGTGGGACGACCACCTGGGCAGCGGGGTTGTGCGGCGGTCGTTCTCGAGGGTCAGCGGCAACGTCAAGCGCAGCGGTTTGGTTGGCTCGTCTGGGAGGAGGCGCATGCGCCACGTGGCTCCCATGGTGGGGGCGGCCGGAGGGCGATGGCTTACCCCGAACCGAGCGCCATCGCTTCGGCTATGCCCGTCGGTGGGAAGAGGGGGTGTGGACGGAGTGACCCCTGTCGGTGCCAAAACCGACGGATCTCGGGTAGGGGGTCCCGAATTGTTCGTCTAAGGTCAATGGTAACAGGAGACATGGGACACAATGTTTACCCAGGTTCAGGCCCTCTCTATGGAGGTGATACCCTACTTCCTGCTTGATTGATCTTGATGAATATGAGTATTACAAGAGTTGATCTACCTTGAGATCGTAATGGCTAAACCCTAGAAGTCTAGCCTGTATGACTATGGTAATGAATATCTCTCCCCTCCGGACTAAGTCCTCCGGCTTATATAGACACCGGGAGGATCTAGGGTTACACACGGTCGGTTACAAAGAAAGGATACAACATATTTGATCGCCAAGCTTGCCTTCCACGCCAAGGAGATTCCCATCCGGACACGGGTGCAGTCTTCCGTCTTGGTATCTTCACAGCCCATCAGTCCGGCCCATGGCTAACAGGTCGTACGCCCGAGGACCCCTTAGTCCAGGACTCCCTCAGTAGCCCCTGAACCTGGCTTCAATGACAAGGTATCTGACACGTAGATCTGTCTTCGGCATTGCAAGGCGGGTTCCTCCTTCCGAACTCCAAGATTGTCTTCGGACATATTGAACATGTCCGGACCTGTAACATACACACCACACACAACTGCAGAGAGAATATAATATTCCATGAGTCCAATCCGCTGACAACCTATTTGCAACATGACATCATGTCTGCCCGGTCATAATTTCGAACCGTTTTTCGTCTGCCGCTCCATGTTTCGAGACGCGGTTGCCATTGGCATGTCTTGTCAAAGCAGAGATCATGTCCCCTTATTGCGGGATGCTCATCAATATGGGTGTGGGTAACCCAACCGTGCTGCTCACACAACCCTTGGGAATGGGCGAGTTTTAAGGCAAGTGGGGAGGCATTCAATATTCACGTCCTTTATAAGAAGATAAGGATTCCCCTCCTTCACCCACGCCTTCTCTTCCTCTCTATCCTTCCATTCTCGAGCTCCAGCGCCCAAGTTCCCATCTTTTCCATCTCAAGGAAGCACTCAATCATGTCCAGATCCGGAGGCCAAGGCAAGTGGATGGTCTCCTCCGTCAAGGAGAAGGACATCGCTCAGCTTCGGGCGGTCGGGCACCTGGCGAAAGGAATCGCCCACCGTTTGCCCACCAAGGTGCAAGTTATCCCCACCCCGAAGCCTACTGAGAGGGTAGTTTTCCTCCCTCATTTCGTCCGCGGACTGGGGTTTCCACTTCACCCTTTCGTCCGTGGACTAATGTATTATTACGGTCTAGATTTCCATGATCTAGCCCCGAACTCCTTCCTCAACATCTCGACATTTATTGTCGTGTGCTAGGCGTTCCTCCGCATCCATCCCCACTTCGACCTATGGCTCCAGGTTTTCAATGTGAAGCCGAAGGTGGTGGATGGTCAGCACGCGAAGTGTGGAGGTGCCACGGTGAGCAAGATGCCCAATGTCACTTGGCCCACAGGCACCTTTGTGGAGACTGTCAAGGAGTGGTAGAAACAGTGGTTCTACATCACAGAGCCGCGCGGTGCCACTTGGGAGGCGGCTCCCGAATTCAAGTCCAGAGCTCCAATGCGGCTCACCTCCTGGAAGGAGAAGGGCCCCAACTGGTCTGCGTCGGACGAGCTGATAGCGCTGCAAACACGCATCCAGAGCATGGTGCATAAAAACATCAAGCTCGTCGACGTGATCCAGGTGATGCTGGTTCGCCGGATTCTCCCCTGCCGAAGCCGAAGCTTCCCTTTATGGGAATTCGATCCGGAGAAGCACCAGACCCTGGGAGGGCTCTTCAGAACTACTCATCAAGATGCCTGGAAGTTGCTCTTCAAGGGCAACGAGAAGCCGCCGGTCCTAGATTCGGACCGTGGGCACGATCACACCCATCCTGCCAATGAGGTAAGTTCTCCTTTTCTTAAGGTGTACCTTCTACTTGTTTGTTCAAGGAGGATGCCTAACCTTTGCTGTATATTTTTCTAGGCATGGACAGAGAGAGCGGAGCGGATCCATAGTTCGGCTCCGCTGCCCGAAGAGCCAGTCATCCCGCTCCTGGCGAAGATGCTAGTTCCGGCGCCGTATAGGCCGCCGGAAAAGAAGGCCAAGAAGAAGGCCAAGGGGGCCAAAGGTGGCCCCCATCGCAAGGGTGCTTCGGACGTGACGTCTGAAGATGAAGTGACCCTTTCCTCCACCACCGAGGACGAGGAGGAGGAGGAGGAGAACAACCCTCCCCCTGATGAGGAAAAGAAGAAGAGGGCGGCCTCCACGAACCTGGAGGCGGAGATGTCCAAGAAAGGGAAGGGCTCCCTCGCGGACTACTCCGCGTTGGACGTTGACAGCAGTCCGGAGCGACGCCCCTGCACTAAGCCTCGGGCTGCATCGTAAGTGCTAAGACTCATGTATGCCCATAAATCTAGCCTCTCCTATTTGTTGTATTGACATGATTAGTTATGCTATTGCAGTCCGGCCCATGACAGCTCCCAGCGATCCTCGTCAGGAGGTTCGTTGGATTCAAAGGCGATGGCCAGCGAGTCGCCGCCGACCGCTCACTCCCCCAAGACCAAGTGCGACGTCGAGGTGCTGTCCCGAAGGACTTTCCCAGGCCGGGGAGAGGTTCAAGAGGCGCCAGAAGGCGAAACCCCCGTCGTCGGACACCAGGGGGAGCCGACCCCCATGGAGACCGGTAATGAGGACCGTATTTAGTTCGTCCCTCAGCCGGACTCGATTCCGGAGAACTATACGGCTCCGGAATCCGGCACGCAACCTCCTTCGAAAGAAGGGGGTACGCCTATTCCACCGGTGACTCCTGTCCAACTAGAGGAACCGGATAATCTGCTGGAAGCGCCGCGAGGCGCTTCCATTGTGGATGAGCATCGTGTTCTTATGGGCACGGTAATTGAAAGTATTCAGTCTGCCAAGAGCGGACTAACCGAAGCCTGCAGCAGCCTGCTGACAGGTTTTGAGGTAAGCAACGCAAAAAGAGAAAATCCCGATATAGACAGTAGCCCATGAGACACTGTCCGGTGTTCGGAAAGAAAAAGGCGGACAGAGGATCAATCCTTTATTGCAGGAAACTAACTAAATTTGTCTGAAATGCATACGCAGGCGTCGCTGTTGGCCGCAGCCTCACATACTGCCGAGGTTTCCGGACTGAAGCGGAGACTGGAGCAGGCGGAGGAGGAGCTCGTCCAGGTGAGGAGGCAGCTCCAAGAAAAACAAGGTATGTGATAACCCATTATATATTCGAAAAAAGTAAAATGATATGCATTGACCGAAGTGTCACGATATGTATAGAAGCGACGACCGAGGTCGAGGCCCTAAAAAAGGCCCTGGCCGAAGCCTAGGGGAAGGCTGTCAAGGAGCAGGCCGCCTGTAAGAAGCTCAAGGCCCGGGTCAACGAGGTCCAGCAAGAGCTCCAAGCCGCGGTGACAAAGTGCGACACCTTGGAACATGATGCATCGGTTCAAGAGACCGAACTCGCCAAGGCTCGTCACAGCGCAGAGACGGCCCGGAATGAGGTCTGGGGCACCCTCCAAGAGATCCAGGAGGCCAGGAAGATCGCGGCGGGTAAGGCATTTAGTATGCAAAGCAATAATGTAAAGAGGAAATATCTTTTACTAACCCGGATTCAGAGTTCTCCAGGGGCTTTTGCCAATCTGCCACGCAGTTTTTCCGACATCGCGGTGTTCTTCCGAGCCGAAGAAGGGAGCTCCATGGAGAATCCGTTCTGCTCACAATATCTTGCGCCAGAACATCCGACGCCCTTCCGCGATCAGCTAAAACAGCTGGTCGAGCTGCATAGGATGGCCAAACTGGCCATGAAGGATTTAATAATCCGGTTGTGGCCAGCCGAAGCTATACCCGGCAGTTACTTCGGCCTTGTGAAGCGGCAGGTGGATGCCTATCCTCGGCTGGATGCCGTCAAGCGGTCCGTCTGCATCGAGGGCGCGCATCTGGCCTTCTCCTATGTCAAGGAGTGGTGGGAGAAGATGGACGCTGTCAAGTTAGCGACCGAGGGGCCGCCTGAGAGCAAGGAACACCGCACACCCGAGCGATACTTTGGAGATGTCCTGGAGGGGTCCCGCATTGTTCCGAATCATTGTGCGAAAGACGTGATCTTTGAATGAATACATTCATATTTTCTCTCACCCTGTATTATGGAACAAAGATAATTTATGTAATATAATGCTTTGTGTTAGATTTTTACCTCCTGTGCGGCCGTTTGTATTAAATCTGAGAGTTGGCCAGTCGTCGGCTTCAGCCCCCACGTATATAATATGGGGGTGTTCGGGATGGATTCTAAACACTCTTTATCCAATTATTTGGTCCTTGAAGGAGGTGTTTAGCGCAACGAACAAGGCAACCGGACTATAATGCTTTATCACCCTCACTTAGCCATAGGAGCTCGACAATAAAATTTTAGGCGCAGCCCTTGGTATTCCGAAGGCCGAACTGGGGGATCTTGGAAACACCTGGTCGGATAAAAACTGATTCATCGCGTAATGCGAAAAAACCTCTAGCGATTTGAAACCTCCGAAGAGCTGACCGGCTCTCGCCGTATCATGACAGTTAGTTTTCGGCTTTCTCTACTGAGGTGCTCATCCGGATGAACCAGGGCACAATCGCAGTAGTTCTCCCTTTACTACCCTAGCCGATATTGCGGAACGTAAGGTAGTAAGCACAGGAGCCCGGCAACCCAACTATTGACCAAAGACATGATTCGGAGCCAATGCATATAGTGCTAAATTCGGGGTGCTGAACTATACTATAAAAAGTGTTCAGACTTTGTTGCCGTAGTGCGGGGCGCTATGAAGCCCCTGGCAAATATGAAACGTACCAGAGTGTACGGGTATTTAACTGATAAGGTTGTTAAAATAAAAAAAGGAAAATAAACAAGGAGCAAAAGTAGTGAGCTAGGGCCATAGAAATTTGGGCCGTGAACTACTTTCATTGCGATTTTATTAATACGTCAAAGCTCATAGATAAGAATAGTGTGAGAAGCAACAAGCTATTGAACATGCCAAAACCAAGGGAGGGCTGCATGTGGGTCCTGAAAAAACAAGTAGAGTGATCGTTAATGAGACCACCTAGAAAGTTCCTCATATAGCCGTCTTGGTATGTTTGGCCTTCGAGAGGACCAATGATCAGGCCATCAGATGGGGCCTGCGTGATTGAGACCTGAAAAAGGAAAAAAGGAAATGTGAAAGTATGTGTGTATCCGGTGCCGGTTGAGTCGTAAACGCTGGTATGCCTCCGTCGATGCCCATGGGATTTTGAGGGCGTAGTTATGTACGCGCGGTATGAATGCCGTCACCTGGTCGGGACTGAGACGGAGGCCAAATTGCTGGTTGAGCCCCTGAAGAGCCGAGTTGTCCTGCTGCAGAATAGTTCGGACCCTCTTAATGGAGTCCGGGGGCTCGGCAGCCGAATTAAGGTTCTGCTTGAGAAGGCCGCTCTGTACGTCTGCTGCTAAGGCAGCGGTGTGCTCTTCTATACGGAGGGAGCGTTCCGTATTTCCATTGACTGTTATGACGCCACGTGGACCGGGCATCTTGAGCTTGAGATAAGCATAGTGTGGAACCACGTTGAATCGAGCGAATGCGGTCCGTCCGAGCAGTGCGTGATAGCCGCTGCGAAAGGGGACGATGTCGAAGATTAACTCCTCGCTTCGGAAGTTGTCCAGAGATCCGAAGACAACCTCTAATGTGATTAAGCCCGTACAGCGGGCCTCTACACCTGGTATGACTCCTTTCAAGGTAGTCTTTGTGGGTTTGATCCGTGACGGGTTGATGCCCATTTTGCGCATTGTATCCTGATTGAGCAGATTGAGGCTGCTACCCCCGTCCATAAGGACGCGCGTTAGGTGAAATCCATCGATGATTGGGTCGAGGACAAGCGCGGCTGAACCGCCATGACGGATACTAGTCGGGTGATCACGACGATCAAAGGTGATCGGGAATGACGACCGTGGATTGATTTTTGGGGCGACGGGCTCTATCGCATAGACGTCCCTGAGTGTGCGCTTGCGCTCCCTTTTGGGGATGTGCGTGGCATATATCATGTTCACTGTTTTCACTTGAGGAGGAAACTTCTTCTGTCCACCTATGTTTGATTGCCGGGGCTCCTCGTCATCGTCCTCGCTTTCCGATCCCTTTTCCTTGTTCTCGGCGTTTAATTTGCCGGCCTGCTTAAAAACCCAACAATCTCTGTTGGTGTGATTGGCTGGTTTGTCTGGGGTGCCATGTATCTGGCACGAACGATCGAGTATGCGGTCCAAGCTGGATGGTCCTTGATTGTTTCTTTTGTACGGTTTCTTCCGCTGGCCGGACTTGGAGCCGCTGAATCCGGCGTTAACTGTAGTGTCATCGGTATTACTGCCATTGCTTCGGCGTTTGTGTCTGTTACGTCGGAGCTTGCCGTTGTTGTTTTTTACCTCGGAGGGGCCTGCCTCGCTGGCTGTGTTTTTACTACGAGCCAGCCAACTATCCTCACCCGCGCAAAAGCGAGTCATGAGTGCCGTAAGGGCTGCCATAGATTTTGGCTTTTTTGGCCGAGGTGGCGGGCGAGCCATTCATCGCGGATGCTATGTTTAAAGGCCGCTAGGGCTTCAGCATCCGGACAGTCAGCGATCTGGTTCTTTTTGGTTAGGAACCTAGTCCAGAATTTCCGACCTGACTCCCCGCGCTGTTGAACTATGTGGATTAAGTCATCGGCATCTGGTGGCCGGACATATGTTCCTTGGAAGTTATCGAGGGAGGCCTCTTCCAAGTCGTCCCAGCTGCCAATAGAATTCTCAGGCAGGCTGTTTAACCAGTGCTGAGCTGGCCCTTTAATCATTAGTGGGAGGTATTTGATAGCATGGAGATCATCTCCGCGGGCCATGTGGATGTTGAGGATAAAGTCCTCAATCCATACCGCGGGATTAGTTGTCCCATCGTATGATTCAATGTTCACGGGTTTGAACCCTTCGGGGAATTTGTGATCCATTACTTCATCAGTGAAGCAAAGAGGGTGTGCGGCGCCTCTATATCTGGCCGCATCATGACGTAGCTCCGATGGGTTCCGTCTGCGGTTATCGGCCCGGGCGTGGCCAGGTTTGTCACGCCCGAATAGGTAGCCATCATCGCGTGTCGAGGGACGTCCTCGCGATCCGTAGATCGATCTGGTATATCCTGCTCTACTGTCCAGGTCCTGCCGAAGGTCGTATGTATGACCCCGAGCTGTTTTGTCTCTATTTTTGCGTGGCGGTGGGGCGGGCTGCTGTTCTGCACGAATTGTCGTTTTATCCCGACCGCGTGGTGGTCGGTCGCCGCACTATCCCGACCACGTAGTGGTCGATCCGCCGCATTACGCGAGGGAGGTATGTGCTCTGCTGCCTCCTCATCGAACTGAGGTAACAATCTGCACTTCGGGTAACTCTTGGCTGGGCGTGTGAGGCCGTATTCCTCGGCTGCTAGGACATCAGTCCACCTGTCAATGAGCAGATCTTGGTCAGCTTGAAGCTGTTGCTGCTTCTTTTTCAGGCTCCTTGTGGTTGCTATTAGCTGGCGCTTGAAGTGCTCCTGCTCGACAGGTTCCTCAGGCATGATGAAATCTTCGTTGCCGAGGCTTTCCTCATCCTCAGAGAGCGGACGATAACTACCGTCCTCCGAGTCGTTGGGCATGGCCTGTTCGTCGGGGCTGACTTGCTCGTTTTCTTGTTCCTCCTGTTCGGATGCTACCTCCGCAGGGTCTTCATTGTTTTCAGCATCATCCGGAGTATTATTTTCTTCGGTGCCGGTATTGCTGTCTTTTGAACGACGTGACTTAGAGCGGCGCCGAGGACGCCGGCGTTTGTGCTGTGTCTCAGGAGGTTTATTCTCAACTGGGATTTCTTTGTCATCATCGTTGGTTGCTTTGGGTGTATCCACCATGTACACATCATACGAAGAAGTGGCCGTCCATCGTCTAGTGAATGGCGGGTTTTGGCCCTGCTCCTCGTCGGCTTCGTCGTCCATACCATCGATGTCTTCGGAGCCGTAATCAAGCATATCGGTTAAGTCCTCGACGGTGTCTATGAAGTAGGTGGCGGATGGGAAGCGAAATTCTCCATCATCAGCTTCTAGTTCGAACCGAACATAGTTCGCCTGTGAGTCCCCCCGCCAAGGACAGGTTTTCTAATTAGTTTAGCACATCGCCCAAAGGCGAGTGCTGGAAGATGTCTGCGGCGCTGAATTTGAAGATCGATAAACGATCAAGTTCGGCGTCCGCGGGCTCACATGGTTCGGAACTTATGACCAGAGACGAGTCCGGAGTTCCGGTGGCACAGGTATCGTGCGAGTTTAAGTCCATGTGCGGCTCCAACACCGGGGAATCTGTGGACTCCGTGGTGGGGTTGAGCTTCCCGTCCTTGGATGGCGTAGTCTACTCCGGATCTAAGGCCAGAGCGGTTACAGGAGCTCTCTCCTGGATGCGGTCCCATGACAGGTTTATGTCATGTTCATCGAGGTGACCAGGGGTGGTTGCCGCGGTCTCGAATCCAGCGAAGATCAAATCTCCACGGATGTCTGCAACGTAGTTCAAGCTCCCAAATCTGTCCTGATGGCTAGGGGCGTAGCTATCGATCTGCTCCAGATGGCCAAGCGAATTGGCCCACAGTGCGATGCCACCGAACACGAACATCTGTCCGGGGACGAAGGTATTGCCTTGGGCAACATCGTCGTTGTCGATTGAAGGGGCCATCAAACCCTTTAGGGACGGCACAGTGGAACTCTCAATGAAAGCACCAATGTCGGTGTAGAAACCGGCGGATCTAGGGTAGGGGGTCCCGAACTGTGCGTCTAAGGTCGATGGTAACAGGAGACAGGGGACACAATGTTTACCCAGGTTTGGGCCCTCTCTATGGAGGTAATACCCTACTTCCTGCTTGATTGATCTTGATGAATATGAGTATTACAAGAGTTGATCTACCTCGAGATCATAATGGCTAAACCCTAGAAGTCTAGCCTGTATGACTATGGTAATGAATATCTCTCCCCTCTGGACTAAGTCCTCCGGCTTATTTAGACACCGGGAGGATCTAGGGTTACACACGGTCGGTTACAAAGAAAGGAAACAACATATTTGATCGCCAAGCTTGTCTTCCATGCCAAGGAGAGTCCCATCCGGACACGGGTGCAGTCTTCGGTGTTCATATCTTCACAGCCCATCAGTTCGGCCCATGGCTAACAGGCCGGACGCCCGAGGACCCCTTAGTCCAGGACTCCCTCGACCACCTCGCCCGCACCTTGCGGAGCATGACCGTCGAGGCGCTGTTGATGTTGTTCTCTTCCGATACCTCCTGCCTCCGTGCCGGCCGCGGGGGAAGTGGTGATGGCGCCACCTACTCCAACCACGTCCCCAGCAGCGTTCACATCCTCGCTTGCCTCCGCATCCCCCGCGGCATTAGAGGCCGCGGGCAGTGAAGCCTTTGAGGTGGATGGATGGGCCGAACTACCGGACTTCTTCTTGGGTGCCATGATCAATGGCGTCGTCAAAGATGAAGATGGTGATAAAAATGACGCGCTGCACACGCTTTCAGGTTCGCGTAAGCGAACCCCCTACCTGGCACGCCAAAGATGTCGTGGGATATCCGCGGCCACCTATGGGACTAGGAGGCCCCTTGCTAGTTCGGTAGAGGGACGTTGCATTGCACAAAGAGCAGACCAGCATACGGTAGCACGACAGAGAGCACACAAGCAATTTGCCTAGGTTCGGTCCGCTGCGAGGTGTAAAACCCTACTCCTGCTTTGGTGGATTGATGGTGGAATGGAGGTGGCGAAGCATGGTACACTTGCCCAGCAGGGGTTGCCTTAGGGCAGTAGCGACTACGCGTGCATGGGGGTGTGGGTTCATCAACTTCCCAAACCAAACTACGGGTGCCATGGCCCTCCATTTATAGATTAAGGGGTCACCGCAATGGCAAATTAGTCATTATGCACTGATATGATAGCAAACAGTGCTATCATACCTAACTCTGCGGGCTGACAGGGCGCACTAAATGCACCGCTTAGTGTCACATCACTGGTTGCCCAGCAAGGCTTGCCGGGCTATCTTGCCAGCTCCACGCCTGTTCTCTTGACACGTTGCAGGACAGGTGTCATTTGTGGGTTTCTTCTGTAGGAAATGGCTTCCATGTGGCAAATGGCTGCCACTTAATCACCTTGCGGCTTGACACCGCACTGATCTACGACGTGGGTCGTGCTGGAGTGGTTGGTGAGGTGGTTTTGCCTTCGAGCCTCGGGCGCCTGTTTCTGGGGGTGGCCTTGCCCCTTGACGGGCTCCCCTGCCTGGCAAAGGAGGCCTTCTCTTGGCGATACTCTGCTGCTCTGGCTTGGCCTTAATCTCTCTGAGCTGCATGTTGGTTCTTCGAATCTCTTGTTCCTTTGAACTCTGACTTGGGCTGGTGCTTCAATCTTGCTCTTGTGGCTGTGCACAGTCTGGGCAACAGACCCAGGGTTTATTGCATTGACAACAGGTGTCGTTTGTAGGTATTTCCTGCAAAAAAAGGCCACCATGTGGCGAATGGCTGCCACTTAGTCACTTTGCGGCTTGACACGGCATTGATCAGCGACGTGGGTCATGGTGAAGCGGCTTGGTGAGGTGGCTCTGTCGGATCACGGGTTCCGGCAAAACCCTCAAGGTTCGAACACTAGGGTGCGCGCGGAGATTTCCTCTGAGAGTCCTGGCAAGCCATGACGGGGAGTCTTGGAGGGTTTCTTCCGGGGGAGCCCCGTCCTTACCAGTCTTGCCTGCCCGGCAAGGGAGGCTTTTCGCTTGGTGGCGTCTTGCTTCTTTAGCTTGGTCTTGGTCCTCTTGATCTGCATTTTGGTTCTTTCAAGATCTTGATCTCTTGTGCTCTGAGTTGGTTTGATGTCGTAATTTTTTTCCCGTGCCTGTGCACAGTCTGGGCAACAGACCCAGGGTTTGTTGCACCGACACATGCACACATAAGTCTGCTACTTTTGGGCGTTAATTATGCCATGAAGTTCCGGTTCCTCTTGGTCAATGTGTAGATCTCTATATGTACAATCTTTCATGGATGAAGGGAGTAGGTTGAGCACTTGAGCGTGAGCGTGTTTGTTGTGTCGTGTGGCATGTGCCGCATGGATGCACATGCATGGACTTCGGTCCATTATCGGCTCTAAACTCTATAAAAAATCCCGCTTGACGTGATGTTTTTTGTTTTGAAATGGAGGCAAAGCTTTGCCTCATCTCATTCACCTCCACAAATGGAAGCGAAAAGCGTAGTCTCGTAGTATCTAAGAACTCAAATGTACTGCCCCCACAGTAATCGTCGCTGCAAACAAGCTGCTAGTGTGTCCGTGAGACGAGCGTCTGAGTAGGCCTGCTATGCGCTTGAATAGAGCACGGAGAGTACACACTACGCAGGTGTACTTTCCCTGCATTGATAGTACAATGATGGTTCTAGAGAACAGTAGTACCCTCCACTTGTAGCTCCTTGGCCTTGAGATTCAAGAGTTCAAAACTGGTGCACTATAGAAGTACAGTACATCGCACTACTAGTTGAGAAAGTAGTACTACTACTGCTACAGTACTACGTAGTAAATAATGGCTGCACCATCGAACTAGGCACTACCATTATGTGTGCCCACATAACTTCCTTAACGAAGGGACGAGGCCCTGCGTTTATGCTCTTATCTCCTCCTCGCCAGTTCCCCTCCCCTCGAAGAGACCAAAGCAGTTTGTCGCTGCTCCCATGGATTTGCCAGGCGATTCTCCTCCTCGTCGGGGCTGGGAGACCTTCGACAACGATCCTCTGGGAGAAATCCCACGCCACTCCGACGTCCTCACCGCCGCAAGACTCGGTTCTTCCTGCACCAACTATTTTAAGACGGTGCATAAATAGGCTTGGGAAAAGGCCATGCTTGTTGGTCTTCCATGTGTTCTCGAGCAGAAGGTTATTCTATGGGATAATCCATCAAACAGTCCACCGCTTGTTGGAGATATGCCCTAGAGGCAATCATGTATGATGATATTTCCTATGTGTACATGAATAAAGATAGTCCTTGGACATTATCAATGATGTGTATCAGCAAGTACGTGACTTGTTTGTGGGACTATGCATTGTATGATGACTGTCCTAAAAGGTCCCTAGTCGAAAGGGCTGTGTGGACGCGCAGCCGACTAGACTAGCATATGACACGGTTGATGGCTTGGTCTCACTAGCCATGGAGCATTGGATGCTAACCGGATAATATGGACTTGGAAAGGTCTGGTCGGATTCGACATAGTCGGATCCGAGTCGAGATAAGGTCCGAGTCGGACAGACCCAACTATGAGACGCGGCGATATGTCATCTGTGAGTCTCTAGTACAACATACATTCTATATCCTCAGACCTGAGCTGGCACATGTACTCGGGATGGTGACAGACTTGCTTTGGGCCGACCAAACGCTACTCCGTGACTGGGTAGTTATAAAGGTAGGTTTCAGGCTTGTACAGACCCATGCTGCGAGACATGGTCGAGCAAGATGGGATTTGCCCCTCCGACCAGGAGATATATACTCTGGGCCCCTCGTGTGATCCGACCAGGATAAGCATGGCCATGCGACAAGGATTATGAGATAATCCGGATAGTGGTCAGCATCACTGGAACGAGAAAGAGGTCGGTTAAGCACAAGGATGACAGACTCGCCTTGAGCTCGACAACATATATCGTGTGGCAAAAGGAATGGAAGTGTGATGTACAGGTTCGCTAACCAGCTTCATAGTCTTCTTGGTGTTCAGCATGCCTTGCTAGAGGCCGCTACCAATCGTGTAGTTCGGAGGTAATCCGAACTGCGACCAAGCCGACTTGAACCTAAGGGGTCGCGCGCTTAAGGGAAGGAACCTACGAGGTCGGATCTGAGGACACTGGTCGGATGTGATCCAAGCTGTATTCGGATTGTGGCCGAGTAGACTTATGGGCTTTAGGGTCCGTGTGAGGCCCAAGTGTTGAGCCCGCGACGGACGCCTATATATAGTAGAGGTGCGGCAAACTCATGGGGTTGATTGCTTCGACGTTGTCACTAGGGTTTCCATGTGTTGCGAATAGACACCTCCACTCCCCGCCGACTGTGTGATCAGACCTAGCAGTCCACTGCACGGTGTTCCTCCTGCACGCGCTGATACCGTTAGAGGCGGTGCACCTGCGCCGCTCCGGCGAACTTGTACATGGGAACCGACGACCGGCTGTTCAAGGGAAATCGGACGAGGAGGAGATGATCCACGCGGACGCGTTGTCCCAACTCTTCTTCCGCTGCACGGCACTGCGTGTCTAGTTGTAACGAACTGTGATCCATCTCCTGTAGCATGTTCTTGGTTGTTCTGCGCGTAGGAAATTTTAAATTACAGTCGACGCACCGTACCGTAGATCCCAACATTGGTATCAGAGCCTCTGCTATAGGATTTGGATTCAGATTGTATGCATATTAGATATGTGGAGGTGGCAGATGAGATCTGTTGTCGTTGATGAGATCGGCTATGTGCACGGTTGATGTGATCAACTGCACATGGGGATCGTTGAGGCTATGTTTTCTGTCAATCGGGTTTGATGAGGGCGTGACACGATCTACCCCTACCGGTCGGTTATCCGCCATCGGGGTTACAGTGAAACGTAAATCCGAATCGGATTCACGATGATCGATGAGATCGGTCAGATGAGAGAATTCAGCGTGATCGGAGTTCAGATGTGATATGTGATTTCCGAAAACGTTGGGGACCGCTGTGTGCGTAGCGCCTTGTATTTCGTACCCGACACACAAACCGGTAGAATGCGATTCTATGCATAACTTTGTTTTGCAGGTTTGATGTGAATAGTATGGCTCATGTGTATGTGATGCATGTGTGTAAATTATACATGGCCTGCGTGTCATGTTTGTCAGCCGGCAGGAGCCAAAGTGCTGTCATTATATTATATAACGACCGGCGTGTCGACTTGTGACTCTATGTAAAATTCATTACTAGTTGTAGTAGTTGGATAATAGAGATCAGGTTGGTGGCTTGGCATCCCGGCATGACAAACAAGATGGAGTTCCTAGATGGTCATCGGAGTCGGAGCCGACCTGGAAGAACGTCCATGAAGGAGCCATACTATTTCACAATATATGTTTATTTGTGATTGTTATGCTTCTTGTTTTCTATGCATGTTAGAATGGTAGAAAGATCCCTCATGAATATCAAGCGAATTGCCATCCCCGATGTTGCACCTTCGCACGTCAAGTACGTCTAGTAGTGGGCTCATAAAATTGAGGTGCTGCTGGGTGTCCTTGAACTGAAGGGTTCGTGTCGGACAAGGACATGCACTGCATCTGGTTAACTTGACAAGGCTATCAAAACGGTTTTGGGCCTTGTGGCAAAGAAGGTTGGGGGCCGGGGTATGAGATACCTTCCCGACCGACAGGAGTGGTATAGAGATACAATTAGCAAGGTGTTGCTTACCGGATAGTCATGTTGTCTAGCAGTGATGCTAAAGCTCACTAGTCGCATGTGCTAGTCAGATCCTGAATCACTGAGAGTTTGCGGAGGGATGCCAACTTCAGTGGGAGTATTATTGTTTAAGGCTAGAATTACTCTACATAAAAACATTGCTTAGTGATTGCATATTTTCTGTTGTAGATCAATGGCACCACCTGCTCAACCCAACTTTGCATTGAAATCAATTCTGGAAAAGGATAAACTGAATGGAACAAACTTTACCACCTGGTATAGAAATCTGAGAATTGTTCTCAAGCATGATAAAAAGGAACATGTTCCAGAGGATCCACTTCCAGAGGAACCTGCCGATAATGCTAGTGCCACTGCTAAGAATGCCTACCAAAAACTCGTTGATGAATCAATGGAGATCAGCTGTCTGATGCTGGCTTGTATGGAGCCCGATTTGCAACAGCATTTCGAAAATGTTTAGGCTTACGATATGATCGAGAGTCTCAAGAGCATGTTTCAGACACAGGCTAGGACCGAAAGGTTCAACGTCTGGTGATCCTTGATGGATTGCAAGCTGAAGGAAGGTGATCCACTGAGCTCACATGTGATCAAGATGATCGGATATGTGCAAGCTTTGGATCGGTTGGGCTTCCCGCTCTTGGATGAGCTGGCTACTGATGCAGTTCTGGGTTCTCTTCCGCCCAGCTATGGGACGTTCATCTCGAACTATCATATGCATGGCATGGATAAGAAGCTCACTGAATTGCATGGGATGCTCAAAATGGCAGAGCAGGATATTAAGAAAGGCACGCATCAAGTGTTGATGGTGCAGAAATCGGCTAAGTTCAAGAAGAGTTGGTCTAAGAAGAAGGCTAAGGCAAAGGGCACGGAGATGGTAACCTCCGCCGCTGCGCCGAAGTCTGGACTAGACTCGAAGACCATTTCCTATCATTGCAAGGAAACTGGTCACTGGAAGAGGAACTATAGCAAGTGGCTTGCAAAGCATGGCAAGAAGGCCGGGAATGCTGCTTTAGGCAAAGGTACACTTGTTGCATATGTTATAGACATTTACCTTGCTGACATACCTAGTAGCTCTTGGGTATTTGATACCGGATCGGTTGTTCATATTTGCAACTCGATGCAGGGGCTGGTAAGAACTAGGCGTGTGGCACAAGGGGAGATTGACATTAGGGTTGGCAACAAAGCAAAAGTTGCTGCGTTGGAGGTCGGCACGATGCAGCTCCAGCTTCCTTCTGGATTTATTTTGGAATTGAATAATTGTTATTACATTCCTGCACTTAGTCGGAACATTATTTCTGCCTCATGTTTGATGAGTTAGGGTTATGAATTCAATTTAAAGGACAATGGTTGTTCGATTTATTTGAATGGTATGTTCCACGGCTATGCACCCATTGTTGATGGGCTATTTATATTGAATCTGGAACAGGAACCGGTCTATAACGTGGATGTCAAGAGGCATAAGCCTAACAAGATAAATCTGACATACTTTTGGCATTGCCATCTTGGACACATTAGTCTAAAATGCATGAAGAAGCTCCATGATGATGGGCTCCTAACTTCGTCCGACTTCGGGTCATTCGAGACATGTGAATCATGCTTGCTAGGCAAGATGACTAAGTCTCCTTTCGCAAAGAGTTGCGAGAGGGCGTCCGAGCTATTGGAACTTATACATAGTAATGTGTGTGGTCCAATGAGCACAATTGCCAGAGGTGGCTATCAGTACTTCGTGACTTTTAACAACGACTTGAGTAGATATGGATATATCGATTTGATGAGGCACAAGTCGGAAACCTTTGAAAAGTTCAAAGACTTTCAGAACGAGGTTGAGAATCAGCTCGGCAAGACTATAAAGCTTCTACGATCAGATCGTGGAGGTGAGTACATGAGCCAGGAGTTTGATGATCATCTGAAAAGCCGAGGTATAGTACCTCAGCCCACGCCTCCGGGTACGCCACAGAGAAACGGCGTGTCGGAACGCAGGAATAGGACCTTGTTGGACATGGTTCGGTCAATGATGAGCAAATCGGATTTACCCTTGTCATTTTGGGGATACGCTCTAGAAACTGCAGCTTTCACACTTAACAGGGTACCATCAAAATCCGTAGACAAGACACCACATGAGATGTGGACCGGGAAGAGTCCCAGTTTTTCTTTTCTAAAGATTTGGGGTTGTGAAGCATTTGTCAAGCGACATATGTCAGACAAGCTTACACCCAAGTCAGATAAATTCATATTCATGGGATATCCGAGGGAAACCTTGGGATATAGCTTCTACAACCGAGAAGAGAACAAAGTGTTTGTTGCTCGGAACGGGGTTTTCCTTGAGAAAGAGTTTCTCGGTCGGGAGGCCAGTGGGAGGACAGTCCGACTCGAAGAAATTCGAGGACCACTCGGGGACGGCTCGGCTGGTGATGAGATCATACCGGAGTCAGTCAGGGAACCCGTAGTGGAAGCGGCACCGGAACCACGGAGGTCGAAAAGATTGCGCAGAGTGCGCGATGTATTGTTGCTAGAAAGCGACGAGTCGACCACGTATGCGGAAGCGATGGTAAGCCCAGATTCCAAGGCATGGCTGGAGGCCATGAGATCCGAGTTGAAGTCCATGGATGAGAATCAAGTCTGGGACTTGGTTGATCCGCCGCCTGGCGTAACAGCCATAGGTTGCAAATGGGTCTTTAAGAAGAAAACCGACGTGGATGGAAATGTTCAGATCCACAAAGCTCGGCTTGTCGCTAAAGGTTATGGACAAGTTCAAGGAATTGACTACGACGAGACTTACTCGCCGGTAGTGATCCTGAAGTCGGTGAGGATCGTACTAGCTATTGCTGCATATTTTGATTACGAGATATGGCAGATGGATGTCAAGATAGCTTTCCTTCACAGAAATTTAACCGAGGACGTGTATATGATACAGCCCGAGGGTTTTGTCGATCCGACTAGCACTAGTAAGGTATGAAAGCTCAAGAGATCCATTTATGGGTTGAGGCAAGCATCTCGGAGCTGGAACATTCGTTTTCATGAGGTCGTCACTGGTTTCGGCTTCATCAAAAGCGAAGAGGACTCTTGTTTATACAAGAAGTTAAGTGGGAGCTCGATAGTGTTTTTGATCTTGTATGTGGATGACATACTACTGATCGGAAATGATGTTTCGATTCTGAACTCGGTCAAGGAGTCATTGAATGCCATGTTTTCGATGAAGGACCTTGGTGAGGCAATGTATATTTTAGGCATTAAGATCTATAGAGATAGATCGAGGAGGCTGCTCGGCTTAAGCCAGAGCACGTACATAGATAAAGTGTTGAAGCGGTTCAACATGAGTGAGGCAAAGAAAGGGTTCTTGCCACTCTCACATGGTATAAGGCTAAGCGAGACTCAGAGTCCTTCGACATCTGATGAGCGAAGCAGGATGAGTAGGATTCTGTATGCCTCGGCAATCGGATCCATCATGTATGCCATGATATGTACAAGGCCAGATGTTGCTTTTGCAATAAGCCTAACAAGCAGATACTAGGCCAACCCAGGTGAGAGTCACTGGGCAGCGGTAAAGACTATTTTGAAGTACCTGAAAAGGACTAAAGAGATGTTCCTAGTTTATGGAGGTGAGGAAGAGCTCGTCGTAAATGGTTACGATGATGCTAGTTTCCAAACCGATAGAGATGATTGTCGATCACAGTCCGGATTCATGTACGTCATGAATGGAGGAGCAGTGAGCTGGATGAGTTCCAAGCAAGATACGGTGGCCGATTCTACCACAGAAGCCAAATACATTGTGGCTTGTGAAGCTGCAAAGGAAGGTATTTGGATTCGGAACTTTCTGGATGATCTTGGTATTTACCCAGCCTCGGTAAAACCGTTGGACCTTTATTGTGATAATTCTGGTGCCATCGCACAAGCCAAGGAGCCGAGGAACCACCACAAGGTCGGACACATAGATCGGAAATATCACCGGATACGAAAGATCATAGAGAATGGTGATGTAGAGTTATGCAAGGTTCACACGGATGCAAATGTTGCAGATCCGTTGACTAAGCCACTTCCACAACCCAAGCATGAGGGGCACGTTAGAGCTATGGGCATTTGATGTCTATTTGATTGACTCTAGTGCAAGTGGGAGACTGTTGGAGATATGCCCTAGAGGCAATCATGTATGATGATATTTCCTATGTGTTTATGAATAAAGATAGTCCTTGGACATTATCAATGACGTGTATCAGCAAGTACGTGACTTGTTTGTGGGACTATGCATTTTATGATGACTATCTTAAAGGTCCCTAGTCGAAAGGGCTGTGTGGACGCGCAGCCGACTAGACTAGCATATGACACGGTTGATGGCTTGGTCTCACTAGCCATGGAGCATTGAATGCTAACCGGATAATATGGACTTGGAAAGGTCTGGTCGGATTTGACATAGTCGGATCCGAGTCGAGATAAGGTCCGAGTCGGACAGACCCAATTATGAGACGTAGTGATATGCTGTGAGTCTCTAGTACAACATACGTTCTTTATCCTGAGACCTGAGTTGGCACATGTACTCGGGATGGTGACAGACTTGCTTTGGGCCGACCAACCGCTACTCCGTGACTGGGTAGTTACAAAGGTAGGTTTCAAGCTTGTCCAGACCCATGCTGCGAGACATGGTCGAGGAAGATGGGATTTGCCCCTCCGACCAGGAGAGATATACTCCGGGCCCCTCGTGTGATCCGACCAGGATAAGCATGGCCATGCGACAAGGATTATGAGATAATCCGAATAGTGGTCGGCATCACTGGAACGAGAAAGATGTCGGGCTAGCACAAGGATGACAGACTCGCCTTGAGCTCGACAACATATATCGTGTGGCAAAAGGAATGGAAGTGTGATGTACAGGTTCGCTAACCAGCTTCATAGTCTTCTTGGTGTTCGGCATGCCTTGCTAGAGGCCGCTACCAACCGTGTTGTTCGGAGGTAGTCCGAACTGTGACCAAGCCGACTTGAACCTAAGGGGTCGCGCGCTTAAGGGAAGGAACCTACGAGGTCGGATCCGAGGACACTGGTCGGATGTGATTCGAGCTGTATTCGGATTATGGCCAAGTAGACTTATGGGCTTTAGGGTCCGTGCGAGCCCCAAGTGTTGAGCCCGCGACGGACGCCTATATATAGTGGAGGTGCGGCGCACTCATGGGGTTCATCACTTCGGTGCTGTCACTAGGGTTTGCATGTGTTGCAAATAGACACCTCCACTCGCCGCCGACTGTGTGATAGGACCCAGCAGTCCGCCGCACGGTGTTCCTCATGCACGCGCGGATACCGTTAGAGGCGGTGCACCTGCACCGCTCCGGTGAACTTGTACGTGGGAACCGACGACCGGCTGTTCGAGGGAGATCGGACGAGGAGGAGACAATCCACGCGGACGCGCTGCCCCAACTCTTCTTCCGCTGCACGGCACTGCGCGTCTAGTGGTAACGAACTGTGATCCATCTCCCGTAGCATGTTCTTGGTTGTTCTGCGCGTAGAAAATTTCAAATTGCAGTCGACGCACCCTACCATAGATCCCATCACCGCTACCTGGTTGTGGTTGCACGTTGACTCTGCTAGAGTTGCTGACGTTGAGAGGTAGTCAGATTTTGTCCGATGAGCAGGTCAGCCATGAAGTTTTATCATGTAGTGTATATTCTAAATATAGTACTTAGTTATTCCATCCCATAATTTCTCCGCTGCCCACCGTCTTATATATAGGTCTGGGCTGGTACCAATGGAGATTGGCTGGCATACCTCCGGCCGGATACCACCATCATTTTGCACAACATCCACATCAGTGCGTCCGTTCTCGTAGACCACTTCTCCACCATTGGGATCGGCCTTCCGGACTGATGCGGAGCATCCTACGGTCGTCCCCAATTACACTTCAACTACTCCCCAAGCCCCAAGTGCACCTACGATGAGGGCTCGAGCATGTGCCATTGGACATAAGGTGATCTCTCTCCTTGTTGAACTTCCCTTGGACCCACATGAGACAAGGCTACTACCTCAAAGGAACATACTTTGTGTGCTTAGGTACCAAGGACCCAACAAGGAGTAGGAATGGTGCAAGATGGACACCAAGAGCATGGAGACGGATTTTCCCAGTGCAGAGATAGAGGTACAACCGCCCAACCACCGCCCAACTACCGGTCGAGAGGTACAACCGCCCAACTACCGCTCCGCATTTTGTAATCGAGCGGTGCAAGGCCGGTACAGCCCCGTTTTTTTCCGCAGCGTCAGCATGACCGGTACAACTGGTCCTACCACCGGTAAAATCGGTCCCTTCTTTTGTGAACACCCCCAGAAACCTGTACCTGAGCTCCTAGCGGTACAACCGCTCACATATCCGGTACAACCGGTCTGCCTACATGCAGTAAAAGGTCAACGACCTGCGTAACCCCTAACTTACCCCTTGGACTATAAGTACTCGTCCCCTAGCTCCGTACTAGGGTTAGAAAAGTGATAGCTTATTTGTATGTGAGCTTTGCTCCTACCACTCTACTCTTGAGAGAGAGAGAGAGAGAAAGAGACTACCACTCCCATGGAGTTCAAGACCTCCATGTGACAAGATCCTGCGGGATATCATCAAGGCCCCTCACGGGAAGATCCGTCTAGGATATCATCAAGACCTCCTCTTGGAGATGAACTAGTTACCTTTATATCCCCTTTTGTTGGATTTGGACCGTGTGATCTCTATGTGTACTTGGATCTAGCACATGGGTGATTGTTTCTTGTTGATTTGAGTATTTCCTCTCGTTCCCCCCGTGTTTTCCTTCTTGTGTTCTTCGTGTTCTTTGTGGGATGCCCTCCATTTCATGAAAGATCGGACCTAGGGTTTCCACCCTGCAGCATCTTGGTATCATGAGCACGTTGATCACGAATTTGGAGTCTCCCCCACTGTTTTCTAGCCTTCTTTTGCTTGTTTTCGTCTTAAATTTGAAAATCCCCACCAAAAATAGCTCCAGTTTTTTTGATTTGTTGGTGTGATGAAGTTTTGTTGATTTTGATCCGTGGATTCGTTGTGTTTCGAGTGGATCTAGCTTCCCCATCAGTTTCCCCACCTTCCATCCACGAAATCTTCGCAATTTTCCCCCAAAGTCATCCATTTCCGGCACAAGTCCATCCCGTACTCAGATCTGGAAATTTTCCCGACAAAAGCGGTACAACTGGTCCCCAAGGTGGTACAACTGCTCGACCATCCCCTGATACTTCTTCCCACAGAAAATTGGAACCCCAAGATGCTCCAAGAGCGGTACAACCGCCCCTCCCAGTTTCAGCCTCGGCTGATTGACCGTTTTGACCATAACTAATTCATCCGGAGTCCGATTTTGACGTTCTTTAGCTCATTTTGAAGCTATTGACATCCCCCATCCCACAAAAATACTTCCAACATAATTTGACTCCATAATTGTTTTGGAAATTTGGCATCTTTGCGTAGGGCCTTCACCACATCACCCGCTATACCACCATAGACTTCCGCAACCTAACCCATTTTGTTCCCCATAGCATTAGTGGTTGCTTGGGTAGTGATTCGAGTCTCCTAGGGTGTTTAGGCTACTTAGGGACAGTTGCTTCTTCATCAACCACCACCATAATTTCCGCATAGGCTTGCCCACCATACACTTTCGCCACCCCAACTTTACCCACTTTTGCTTGTGTTGTGACTTGTGTCTCCTAAGGTGTTTTGGCTACTTAGGAACCATGCCTCCAACTCCGATACCGTGTATAGCTCGTCCTACCCTTCCTCCACCTTAACCCATTTTGACCGAGTTTCCACCAATACTTCCGCGACCACCACCGCTTTACCGCTACCACCATTTGAGATTTGCCTTTGGAGATTTTGAGTTTGCGGTTTTTCCGTTTCCTAAGGTGTTTCGGCTAATTAGGAATGGTTCGTCATCGACCACACCACCGCTCAACTTCGGTAAGGATTCGACATCGACCACCTCACCATTTTGACATCCTAACCGTAAGCAAGATATCATCTTGGTATCGTGGTATCCCATCATTGTACATTCATCCTTACCATAGTATTGATAACCCCTAACCCATTTCTGCGTCACATGCCTATCAAGACTAGCCATTGAGTATTGCCGGCAATGTTACTTGTGCACATTAGTGATCATCGATCTACACCTTCCATTGCATACATACCATACCATATTGGTATCATCTTGGTATCATATCATCCCTTGTGTCACAAGATTGTTCCCGTATATACACAATTGCTATCTTGATTTGTGCATTTCGCATTGTGGCCATATCAAAAAAAAGAATAAGCTTTTAAGCAAAAGAAAATGAGAGCAAAGAAGCTTGTAAGCAATAGCCATAGCATCATACCACATTGCATATAAGATTGTCATATACGATCATCTTGGATCATCTTAGAAACACCGGGAACCATACATACATAGCATACTCGGGATAGAAGTCGTTGCATTTTTGTCTCTTATAGGTTGTGCACAAGTGTCGTATCCGCCTATTGAGCAATTGAGCTAGCGTCTCTCTAGCGTTGTGCAATAAGAGCATTTTCCATGGATTCCAGATTTTGAGCTCGTTCCTTGGTTGCACGACCCCATCTATCTATCTTTTTGTGTGTGTTTCCGTGTGCCATTCTTTTCTATTGGTCTACTTGTTGCACTTGCCAATTTGTGAATCTCTTTCAACATTATTGACTCTTGCTAACAATTGCATCAAATTTTTGTGCCACTATCCTCACCAAGCTACTCCATAAGCCTTACTTGTGGAGGTGTGAGAATTGACAAGATCTGGTACCAATTGTGCTATTTCCTTGATACATTATTCAGTGACAATTGATCCATCTTCAACATCGGGTAAGGTACATTGGTCTAGTTCTTCTCTTTCTCCCACTCACATTTTCTCGAGTCATGTGATGGATAGGCAAAGCACACCTCCTTCGGTCTACAACAACAACGAGTTTGGTGCCATGAATAACAACTTGGATGCCAAGATGGATGCTCAAATGGAGGAGATCAAAGCCCTCATCAAGTCATACAAGCGTTCTTCCTCATCTTCAAGAAGATGCTCAAGTGCACACGCTTCCGAGCTACCATCTCCAGCAAGGTCACGTCGGCATCGACACCACCACCGACAAGAATGTGAAAGTCAAGAGCTCAACACCAACAACCGCTCAACGACTTCACCATCTCCCTTGGCATCTTTGCCAATCGACTTCAAGGCATCTTCACCTATGGACAAACGTCATCTTCGCCAACAAGCACCCCAAGACTAATCTCACGAGAATCTCCCCAAGCTCAAGTCCATGACTTCCATGAGCTACTATGATGACCCACAAGTATAGGGAATCTATCATAGTCCTTTCGATATGTAAGAGTGTCGAACCCAACGAGGAGCAGAAGGAAATGACAAGTGGTTTTCAGCAAGGTATTCTCTGCAAGCACTGAAATTATCGGTAATAGATAGTTGTGTGATAAGATAATTCATAATGAGTAACAAGTAACAAAAGTACCTAAGGTGCAGCAAGGTAACCCAATCCTTTTTGTGGCAAAGGACAAGCCTGGACGAACTCTTATATAAAGCAAAGTGCTCCCGAGGACAGATGGGAATTACTGTCAAGTTGGTTTTCATCATGCTCATATGATTCACGTTCGTTACTTTGATAATTTGATATGTGAGTGGACCGGTGCTTGGGTGATACCCTTCCTTGGACAAGCCTCCCACTTATGATTAACCCCTCTCGCAAGCATCCGCAACTACGAAAGAAGATTTAAGATAAATCTAACCATAGCATGAACATATGGATCCAAATCAGCCCCTTACGAAGCAACATATAAACTAGGGTTTAAGCTTCTGTCACTATAGCAACCGATAATCTACTTATTACTTCCCAATGCCTTGCCCTAGGCCCAAACATTGGTGAAGTGTCATGTAGTCGACGTTCACATAACACCACTAGAGGAAAGACAACATACATCTCATCAAAATATCGAACGAATACCAAATTGACATGATTACTTATAACAAGACTTCTCCCATGTCCTGAGGAACAAACGTAACTACTCACAAAGCATATTCATGTTCATAATCATAGGAGTATTAATTATCATTAAGGATTTGAACATATCTTCCACCGAATAAACCAACTAGCATCAACTACAAGGAGTAATCAACACTACTGGCAACCCACAGGTACCAATCTGAGGTTTTGAGACAAAGATCGGATACAAGAGATGAACTAGGGTTTGAAAGGAGATGGTGCTGGTGAAGATGTTGATGGAGATTGACCCCCTCTCAATGAGAGGATCGTTGGTGATGACGATGGCTTCGATTTCCCCCTCCAGGAGGGAAGTTTCCCCGATAGAACAGCTCCGCCGGAGCCCTAGATTGGTTCTTCCCAAGTTCCACCTCGAGACGGCGGCGCTTCGTCCCGAAAGCTTCCTTTTTATTTTTTCCAGGTCAAAACACACCTTATAGCAGAAGATGGGCATTGGGGGCCTGCAAGGTGGCCCACAAGGCAGGTGGCGCGCCCAGGGGGTAAGGCGCACCCCCACCCTTGTGGATGGCAGGTGGCCCCCCTCTGGTGCTTTCTTCGCCCAATATTTTTTATATATTCCAAAACAATTCTCCGTGAAGTTTCAGGACTTTTGGAGTTGTGCAGAATAGGTCTCTATTATTTGCTCCTTTTCCAATCCAGAATTCCAGCTGTCGGCATTCCCCCTCTTCATGTAAACCTTATAAAATAAGAGAGAAAAGGCATAAGTATTGTGATATAATGTGTAATAACAGCCCATAATGCCATAAATATCAATATAAAAGCATGATGCAAAATGGACATATCATACTACGACCTCGACAACGACCACAAGACTCATTTCTATGGAACTCAAGAACCCGAGGAGTATCTCGAGTGGGAGCGCCTGATGGACGACTACCTCAAGCTACATGAAGTTCCTCCCGAAGATCAAGTGAAGTGCGCCACAACGAACTTCCACGACTACGCGTCGATGTGGTGGCTTCACACACCTTCGGAGAGCTATGGCATGAGTTGGCCCAAGACGAAGAGAGCTATGCGGCGAGAGTCCGTGCCTCCCACCTACACGAAACACCTTCTACGCCAATTGTAGAACACCATCCAAGGATCCAAATCCATCGATGCGTACTTCAAGGAGATGAAGAATGCCTTGCGACGAGCCAGCATGGACGACACCATTTCAATGAAGTTCCACTTCATGATTGGATTGCACAACTACATCTCCAAGACTATCTTCCTCAAGAACTACAAGTCCCTCGACGACAACTACATTGGTGCTCTCAGAGCGGAACAAGAACTCATGAAAGCTAAGGCTTCTCCACCCCGAGCACACTTCTCGGAGACCAAGCTCCAAGACGGCGAGCATGAGGATGGTACCACCAAGATGTCCAAGCCTAATGAGCTCCAAGACGATGCTCCCAAGTTTGATTTTACCGCCATACCTATCAATGTGAGTGAGTAGGGATTGCCATGCAACGGATGCACTAGAGCTATAAGTTTATGAAAGCTCAAAAAGAAAACTAAGTGGGTGTGCATCCAACTTCCTTGCTCATGAAGACCTAGGGCAATTTAAGGAAGCCCGTCATTGGAATATACAAGCTAAGTTCTATAATGAAAAATTCCCACTAGCATATGAAAGTGACAACATAGGAGACTCTCTATCATGAAGACCATGGTGCTACTTTGAAGCACAAGTATGGAAAAAGGATAGTAACACTGCCCCTTCTCTCTTTTTCTCTCTTTTTTTCTTTTTTTTGTTTGGCTTCTTTGGCCACCTTTTTTAGGCTTCATTGGCCTCTCTTTTTTTCCTCACATGGGAAAATACTCTAATAATTTTGATAATCACACTTTTATTTACATACAACTCAAGAATTATAACTCGATACTTAGAACAAAATATGACTCTATATGAATGCCTCCGGCAGTGTACCGGGATGTGCAATGACTCAAGAGTGACATGTATGAAAGAATAATGAAAGGTGGCTTGGCCACAAATACGATGTCAACTACATGATCATGCAAAGCAATATGACAATGATGGAACGTGTCATAATAAAATGGAACGGTGGAAAGTTGCATGTCAATATATCTCGGAATGGCTATGGAAATGCCATAATAGGTAGGTATGTGATGTCTGCTAGAACTACGTCGGTATTTCCATAAAGAGGAAGGGATGTTGCAGCATAGCAACGGTAGGTATTTCCCTCAGTGATGATACCAAGGTTATCAAACTAGTAGGAGAACCAAGCAACACTACGTAAACAGCACCTGCACACAAATAACAAATACTCGCAACCCAGCGTGTGAAAGGGGTTGTCAATCCCTTTCGGGCAATGGCGCTAGAAATTGGCAAGTGGACGTGAGAAAGTTGTAATAGATTGAATAAATGGATCACAAATAAGATAAAGTGCAGCAAGGTATTTTTGTATTTTTGGTTTAATAGATCTGAAAATAAAATAAAATAAAAATAGATCGCGAAGGCAAATATAATAAAGAGGAGACCCAGGGGCCGTAGATTTTATTAGTGGCTTCGCTCGAGAAAAATAGCAAACGGTGGGTAAACGAATTACTGTTTGGCAATTGATAGAACTTCAAATAATCATGACGATATCCAGGCAATGATCATTATATAGGCATCACGTCCAAGATTAGTAGACCGACTCCTGCCTGCATCTACTACTATTACTCCACACATCGACCGCTATCCAGCATGCATCTAGTGTATTAAGTTCATGGAGAAACGAAGTAATGCAATAAGATCGATGACATGATGTAGACAAGATCTATTTATGTAGAAATAGACCCCATCTTGTTATCCTTAATAGCAACAATACATACGTGTTGGTTCCCCTTCTGTCACTGGGATCAAGCACCGTAAGATCGAACCCATCACAAAGCACCTCTTCCCATTGCAAGATAAATAGATCAAGTTGGCCAAACAAAACCCAAATATTGGAGAAGGAATACGATGCTATAAGCAATCATGCATATAAGAGATCAAATAAGACTCAAATAACTTTCATGGAGAAAAAGATAGATCTGATCATAAACTCAAAGTTCATTGGATCCCAACAAACACACCGCAAAAAGAGTTACATCATTGAATCTCCAAGAGACCATTGTATTGAGAATCAAAAGAGAGAGAGGAAGCCATCTAGCTACTATCTACGGACCCGTAGGTCTACAAAGAACTACTCACGCATCATCGGAGAGGCACCAATGGGCATGATGAACCCCTCCGTGATGGTGTCTAGATTGGATCTGGTGGTTCTGGAACTTGCGGTGGCTGAACCCCACCATGTACTCCTACATGGCCTCCCATCGATACCTTTACCAAATCGTATTCAACACTTCACTCTCATTACCGACACACGCACTTTCACTCTAGTTCATCACCCTGATGAGCCAGACCTGACACAACTCTAAGCGTAGCAAGCATAGCATTGTAGGAACACAACATGGCTCAATCAACTCCTACACATGCTAGTGGGTTTCATCTAGTTACTGTGGCAATGACAGGTCATGCAAAGGAAAGTGGGTTCAACTACCGTAACACACAGCAGTTTGAATCGCGTTGTCTTAATGCAGTAAACGAGAGCAGAAGCGAGAAGATGGGTTTGTATCGAAATGATCAATGGGTTGCTTGCCTGACGGAGTGGTGGTGGGATACTGCCCTTCAGTTGGATACTCGTGAATATCCTCGGAGGAAGGACCTACCACGATGAGCATACCGAAGCACAATCAACACCAAGCAAGTGCAACAATATGATGCATGCATGAGACATGGCAAGATGGATGTGTTGGGCTAATGCAACTAAGACCAGATGGGTTTGGACTAATTTGAATCAAAGATTCAAATTCCAAGTTCATAAATGGCCCATATTAATGCTTTATCTTGTTCTGTATAAAACAGTAGGTTAACTTGCTTAATCATGCATGAAACCAGTACAGATGGATAGAATGGATTTTTCAGATCATTTTTCATATATAAATCTTTTCATTCTGAGCTATAGATTATTTTCTATGATTTTTTGAAGTTTGTGATAATTTCTGGAATTTCCAATATAAGAATAATTCCAGTAAATGCTTTACTGCGTCAGCCTGACGTCAGTGTGACGTCAGCAAGTCAACGGGGTCGTCCAGGTCAAACCTGACGTGTGGGTCCCCTGTGTCAGTGTCACTGTTAGGTAATTAGTTATTTAGAATTAGTTTTAACTCTAACCCAGATTTATTTAGCAGGCGGGCCCCACTTGTCAGTGACCCTGGGGGGTCAACCGTGGTCAAACCACGCTGACTCGCCGGCGTTTAGCCGCCGGCGACGTCCAGACGCGGCGGTGGAGTGCGGGTTCCCTCCTCCGGCGACCAAAAGGACGGCGGAGAGTACCTACGTGTAGCTGGGGGCGAGCCGCGTCGACTGGTGGTGGTAGTGGAGCTCGGGGTCGCCGGAATCGACGCCGGCGACGAGCCGTGCGGCTGCCGGGGTACGGGCGTGGTTGAAACCGTAGCTAGAGAGCACGGCGAGGAACGTGCGAGGGTGCTACGGGTTCCTGGCGTTGCGGTGAAGCTAATGGCTACGGTGGTGTGGCCGTTGGATGGCCGGAGCCTCGTCGGCGACGAGCTCGTGCGGCGGCGCGTACGGGTGAGCTTCGTGCGGTGGCTACAGAGCTCGAGAGAGAGAGGAGAGGATGGGAAGGTGGCCATGCTCACGGCGGTTGCGACGGAGCAGGCGGCGAGGTCGGAGACGAGCTGTAGCAGTGGCGACGGCGGAGGGGATCTCCGACGGTGAGCGGCGAAGGCGAGGTCGGTGGCGGAGCTTCGGGGCAACCGAGCGCTCGGGGCTCGGCTTGCTCGAAGGAGTGGGCGACGGCGGTGCTGTAGGACACGGTGGTACGGCGCGAGGTCGACGGTGGGCGCGGCTACTCCGGTGAGGTGGCTGCGGCGGCGTCGGCCATGGTGGGAAGAAGGCGAGGGAGAGGCGATGGGGGAGAATGGCGATGTCCAGGGGCTCGGGGCGCGTCGAGGGAGGTCGGCCAGCTCATCCGCGGCGAGGGCGGCAAGCAGGTGGCGCGGTGGCGAGCTCGCGCTCGCCGGCGTCACCTCTCTGCCTGCTCTGGCGAGAGCAGGCAGCTGACTGGCGCGGGCCAGCACAGTGCTGGGCCGCCAGGTGGGCTGCCAGGTAAGTTTCTCTGCCTTCTATTCTTTTCTCTTTTTATTTATTTCTGTACTGTGTTTTGAAATAGTAAAAATACTATTTCATTTGGAAAAATCCTGAAAATATTCTGGGGCACCTTTGAGATTATTCCCAACAGCCTAAAAATACCTTCAAGATTATTTGGGCATTTGAAAATATTTATAGCATTTAAAATGCCCAAATGCAAATACTTATGGCTTGTGCAAAAATCCAAGATGGCCTCCAAAAATATGAAACCATTTTTGGCAGAGGTTTTAGCCAAGACCAAAGGTGGTGAACATTTATGGAGGGCATTTCAGGTTCATTGAAAAGAATTTTAGTAAACCCTAGTTGTTCCAGGGGGGTGCTGGGGGTTTCTGGCATCCCCATTTCAGGTTTCTGTGAAATGTAGACATGATGCAACACTCTAATGCATGAACTAACTAGGATGTGACAACTCACCCCCACTCAAAAGAATCTCGTCCCGAGATTTAGGATCCGTTGGAAAGAAGGTGGGGTACTCAAGTCGAAGACGATCCTCCCTTTCCCAGGTAGCTTCTTTCTCGGAATGGTGTGACCATTGAACTTTGAGAAACTTGATGTTTTGGCGTCGAGTGGTACGCTCGGCTTGATCAAGGATGCGAACGGGATATTCCCGATATGTGAGATTATCTTGGAGATCAAGCGTTTCGTGGTCCACTCCACGGATAGGATCCGAGAAGCAACGCCTGAGTTGAGATACGTGGAACACATCATGAACCTTGGAAAGATGCGGAGGTAGTTCCAATTGGTAGGCAACTTCTCCTCGCTTGGCAAGAATGCGAAAGGGTCCAATGTAGCGAGGGGCCAATTTGCCTTTGATACCGAATCGATGGGTTCCCTTTAAAGGAGTCACCCGAAGGTAAGCCTTCTCGTCAACCTCAAAAGTCATAGCCTTATGTTTGCGATCATAATGGCTCTTTTGGCGAGATTGGGCTGTTTTCAATTTCTCACGAATAATGCGAACCTGCTCTTCTGCTTCCTGGATCATATCCGGGCCAAAGAGTTGTCTTTCCCCGGTTTCTGACCAGTTAAGAGGCGTTCGACATTTTCGTCCATAGAGAACCTCGAAAGGGGCTTTGCCCAAGCTAGCTTGGTAACTATTGTTATAAGCGAACTCGGCGAATGGGAGGCATTTCTCCCAATCCATGCCGAAAGAGATGACAGAAGCTCGGAGCATATCCTCCAGAATTTGATTAACTCGTTCTACCTGACCACTTGATTGAGGGTGAAAGGCGGTGCTAAAAGAGAGACGAGTTCCCATGGCATTTTGGAAACTTTCCCAAAATCGAGAGGTGAAGAGACTTCCACGGTCTGAGTTAATTTCCAATGGAACACCATGAAGAGACACTATTCGGGAGATGTACAAGTCTGCTAGCTGGCTAGCGGTTATACTCTCACGAACAGGTAGGAAGTGGGCTACTTTGGAAAGACGATCGACAACAACGAAGATAGCATTATTCCCTCTCTTGGTCCTGGGAAACCCGGTAATGAAATCCATACCGATTTTATCCCATTTCCATTCAGGAATAGCCAGAGGCTGAAGGGTGCCAGCAGGTCGTTGATGCTCTGCTTTAACACGTCGGCAGACGTCGCAGTTAGCAATGTATTGAGCAATTTCTCTCTTCATCCTAGTCCACCAAAACCTCTGGCGTAGGTCTTGATACATTTTAGTACTACCGGGATGAATGGTGAGAGGAGATTCATGAGCTTCCTTAAGGATCAATCGCCTCAGGTTGCGTACCTTGGGAACCACTAGACGGTCTCCAAAGAACACGACACCTTGGTCATCAACGGAGAAACAATCCGCAACTCCTTTCTTGATGTTTCTCTTAATACGGGAGATCCCCGGATCTACCTTCTGAGCTTTGATGATCTGATCCGTAAGGGTAGGTTTCGCCACCAGGGTGGATAGAAATCCTTGAGGAACAATGTGAAGGTTAAGCTTGCAGAATTCCTCGTGGAGAAGTGGTTGGCTTTGTTGTAACATCAAGTTGTTACAATAGGATTTACGGCTTAGCGCATCAGCCATGACATTGGCTTTGCCCGGGGTGTAAGTTATTTCTAAGTCGTAGTCTGAGATCAACTCGACCCAACGTCTTTGCCTGAGATTCAGATCCGGTTGGGTGAAGATGTATTTCAGACTCTGGTGGTCGGTGAAAATCTCGCAACGATTACCGAGAAGGTAATGTCGCCATGTTTTGAGTGCATGGACTACGGCTGCAAGCTCTAGATCATGTGTGGGATAATTATCCTCATGTGGACGCAACTGTCGGGAAGCGTAGGCAATCACATGACGGTCTTGCATGAGTATGCAACCTAGTCCTTGTCGCGAGGCGTCGCAATAGATAACAAAGTCCTTAGAAAAATCTGGTGGTACGAGTACGGGGGCAGATGTCAGGCGTCTTTTCAGTTCCTGAAAGCTGAACTCGCACTGTGGGGTCCACTCGAACTTTTTATCTTTCTTGAGGAGTTCGGTTAGAGGTTTAGCAACCTTGGAGAAGTTCTCGACGAAGCGACGGCAGTAGCTCGCTAAGCCAAGGAAACTCCGAACTTGTTTAACCGTTTCAGGGGGAGTCCAGTCAAGGATGGCTTGAACTCGCTCGGGATTGACAGCAATACCTTTACCAGAGATCACGTGGCCTAGGTAGGTCACTTCTGGCAACCAGAATTCACACTTGGAGAATTTAGCATAAAGGCGATGCTCTCGAAGTTTCGTTAGTACTAGCCTTAGATGCTCGGCATGTTCTGCCTCGTTCTTGGAGTAGATGAGTATATCATCGAGGTATACTACGACGAATTTATCCAAATACTCCATGAAGATTGAGTTCATTAACCGAGAGAAGGTGGCTGGAGCATTGGTTAACCCGAAGGACATGACTGTATACTCGTATTGGCCATAACGAGTAACAAAGGCCGTTTTAGGAATGTCCCCGTTCTTGATTTTGATTTGATGGTAGCCCAACCTCAAATCCATTTTAGAGAAGACTGAGGATCCAGCGAGCTGATCATACAGGTCGTTGATCCTGGGAAGCGGATACTTGTTCTTGATTGTGACTAGGTTGACAGGTCGGTAATCTACAACCATCCGATCCGTACCATCCTTCTTCTTGACGAAGAGGACGGGGCAAGCCCACGGAGAAGAACTAGGACGGATGAAACCCTTTTTCAAGGACTCATCGAGTTGTTTCTTAAGCTCGGCTAGCTCTAGGGGTGCCATCTTATAGGGTCTTCTAGAGATTGGGACGGTTCCTGGAACAAGGTCTATCACGAACTCAACATCCCTGTCAGGTGGAATACCTGGCAGTTCTTCAGGGAAGACATCCGGGAAGTCACGGACTACCGGCACATCTTCGAGGTCTGGAAGAGGGTTGGCATTTAATGAGTAGAGCTGACGCTTGGACACTCGGGTCAAAACATTGACTGTCTTGCCCGACGGATGGGTGAGTTGAACAGTTCTAGTAGAGCAATCAATTTTAGCATAATGGGCTGACATCCAGTCCATACCCAAGATGATGTTTATGTCCGAGGACTTGAGAGCTATTAGTGATGCAAGGAAGACCAGTCTGTCAACAAGAATTTCATTGCCATGGCTTATCTTAGAGGTTTGCCACTTAGAACCAGGGGTTTGGATTACCATGGAAGTGGGCATGTCACAGAATGTGGTGTTGTGTAGTCGAGCATAGCTCTCAGAGATAAATGAATGAGACGCTCCAGTATCGAAAAGAACAGTTGCCGGATGGCAATTAACAAGGAGCGTACCAAGGACGACGTTGGGATCCTCATGAGTTTCTTCAGCTGAAACATAGTTGACATGGCCACGTGCAGTGGTGGCTGGCTTGGCGTAGTAAGTCTTTCCTGCTGGCTTACCACGGCCAACGGACTGTCCAGGTTGATTGAGGTTGTTTCGGGGGCACTCGCGCAAATAGTGACCCGTTTCTCCACACTTGAAGCATGTCACAATATTGGGGCGTGGAGCAGCATTAGCAGCGGGGCCACCATAAACCTTGGGCGGTGCATGCTGCTGGTTGGGGCGAGGCGCCTCGAAGGATGGCCTCGGAGTGAACCTGGGTGGCAGAGCAGTATTTGGAATCCAGACCCGGCGCTTCTGGGATCCGGAGCCAGATGAGGAACCAAAATCACGAGAGTGCTTGCGTGTAGCGTCATAGTCAGTTTGTCCTGTCTCGGCACTGATGGCCTTATTGACCAACTTCTGGAAAGAGGTGCACTCATGCAGACGGAGATCACGGCGAAGCTCGGGGCTAAGTCCCTTGCGGAACCTTGCCTGCTTCTTGGCGTCGGTGGATACCTCTTCAGGAGCATAGCGTGCTAGATTTCCAAACTCACGGCTGTATGCATCCACGGTCAGTCTGCCTTGGGTGAAGTTGCAGAATTCCTCCCGCTTACGATCCATGAGACCCTCCGGAATGTGATGCTCACGGAAAGCCTCACTGAATTCAGCCCAAGTAGTGATTTGGCCAGCTGGGCGCATAGCCTCAAAGTTCTCCCACCAAAGGCTAGCAGGGCCTTCGAGGTGATAGGCAGCGTAGGTAACCTTATCAGCTTCGGCTACGTTGGCAGAACGTAGCTTATGGGTGATGCTGCGAAGCCAATCATCCGCATCAAGGGGCTCGACGGAGTGGTTGAACTTCGGTGGGTACAGCTTGATAAAGTCATTGATGGACACCAGGTCGTTCCTCTGGTGACGTGCAGTATTCTGCTCAATTCGCTCTAGCAAGCGGTTAGTCTCACGCTTGTTTCTTTCTGCCTCCAGCATAACTTCGGCTAGTGAAGGCGGTTGGGGCAGATCCTCCGCCCTGGCTGCATTGGCTTCATCCTGCGCCTGGACAGCAGGGTTGTTGCGGGTGTTAACCATCCTAGGAGAAACAAAGCAGCGGTTTAGACGAGGATGGCTAAATCTTGATAGGGAAAAGCGGAATGTAATGGATAACACGGAATGCAGAGATGACCATCAGTATGACATGGTAGCATAGCTACATACATACACCAACGGTCATACACGCCATACATAGTTTAGTACAAGCCCAGGCTAAGGTACAACTACGATGAAAGACGATACATCTCATCAGAGGCATTCCAAGCTCCTATACATTATTTTTTCTACACCTCCGGAACGTGATACACACCAAGTCGTATCCCACAAGACACGCAGGACTGTGGAGATTACAACTGTTACATTACTAGTAGAACTACTACCAACTCAGACGTCCCCGTAGTAATCCTCATAGAAGTCACCACCATGTCCTGGAAGCTGAACATGATCATCCGGAAACAGACGGTCCTGTGGAGCCTGCGGTCCATAGGGACTCGGGTGTGGCCTTGGTCCAACAAACGGTGGCAGACGGGGTCCACGAGGAGGGGTGATGCCTCCTACATCACGCCATTCCATACATTCTGGCAGACCAGATCGCACGGGGTATATGTCCCTCATGTCCATAAACCCAGCTTGCACGGCAGGTGCAAACCGTGTCAGGGTGGCCCAGTGATCAGCACGAGCATTAAAGAGCTCCATTCGCAAGGCACGATTCTCACGGTCCTTGTCCTCAAGCATCTCGGTGGTGGTACGGAGTAGTGAGCCCTCATGGGTAGAATCACAGTAAGTGGCCTGATAGTACCCCTGTGCCCCAGGGAGTGCTGCTGGCATATAGCAGAAGTCGGTGTTCTGAAGCAAGGCAGTTCTGGCTCGCATGATAGTCATCATTGAGTAAGCTGCGTCCTGCACGGACATCTCGACAGTAACCCCAAGTCCATAAGAGCAATGGAGGGGTTCAGTGGCTCCAGGGTAGGATGGGTAAATCCTGACGGTGCAAAGATATTGACTTTGATTAAAGTCTCGGAACTGCTCCTCGACGGTATACTCGGGATACCAACGATAGCCTGTCTCAACCATCACTCGGACCAACATGGCCGTGTGACCAGGTACGCCGATGCACCGGGTCAGACGAACCACTTGGTTCTGGGAACGGGTGGCCATCTGAAAGCACGAAATAATGCAAGGCATTAGTATTTCTAGGAGAATTCGGACAGCATAACGGCTGTAAATGCTCGAAAAAGGATTTGAGACATTCGCAACAGTTTGCAATACCACTCAACAACATCATGTCAAGGTTCTGGTTCAACCGACAACATACCAAGGTAATAGAAACTGAACCGAAGCATGGAACCAACAATCCTATAAGTTACTACGGACTAGTAACACGTGAACCTGATAGAGAGGAGAGAGCCTAGTCCTTAACCCGCGTAGAATGAGAAGAGTATGACTCAGATCAGAGGGCATGAGGTAAAGGAGTAAAAGCACCTTACGTTCCCTCCCACAATCAATTCCCCTACATATAACTAAAGCATTTCTAGACTCGACATCGACCAGTTTGGCTTATCGCACCTACAGGCAGTCCGGCTCTGATGCCAACGCTGTCAGGACCCCGATTCCAAATCACACCGATCTAGCCTGTAACACCTCATATAACATTGCGGCCTCACGCACGGTACTCCCACGGGTGTCGCCTTACCATGGCCCGGGACCGTTTGCGCCTTTTGGCTCACGTATATGATAATGTCGCTAGCATCCATATGACAGAGAACCCGGGCCGACATGGCTAGTCGTGAACCCAAAGCGGCACTAACGTATGGGGACAGGCATACATGAATCAACATCGAACGTGTCGGTCAGCAGCGTGTGAGTCCGGGCTGTAGCACTGGGCTAACAGGACTCCGGGAACCCGGGCTGTAGCAGGCTAGGCAGGACTCCGGATGTCACCGCGTGACATTTCCCCGAAGGGACAGACACAGGAACGATATGATTCACATGCCGGCCAGTCAGGTGTCCAGAGCAGTAGTGCTGGGCTAGCAGGACTCCGGTGAACCGGGCTGTAGCGGACTACTATGGCTCAAGGAGGCACCAGACTACATTTCCCCATAAGAGAGGCTGCTAAAGATAAACAACTAGATTGTCGGATCCCACACATACCAAGCATTTCAAACATACACACAATATGCTCGATATGTGCAAATACAACATGGCATCACAACAAAACTCTACAACTCAAGTACTTTATTTAAAGGGCTCCGGAGAGCCTTACATAACTTGTTCATACAGATAGGGGTCACATGACCCGACACTCAAGTCATACAATCATACAAGCACATGCGGAAGCAAACTGTCTGGGTACAGACACTAGAAAGAAAGAAGGCTTGACGAAGCCTGTCTATCTACATAGGCCCTTCACAAGCCTAGATCACCACCTGGGTGGCGCGTCACTCGTCGTCGTCGAGTTCTACGTAGAACCCGTCAGAAGGGGCGGTGTTGTCGTCTGAAAACAGTAATTAAAGCAACATGAGTACAAAGGTACTCAGCAAGTCTTACAACAGATCCTACTATACATGTTCATTCTCAAGAAGGTAGTGGGGTTATTGCAGCAAGCCAGCTTTGACTCTTGGCTAAGCTATCCTACGATACACCACTTGTGAAATAGTTTTCGCACACGAGTCCACTAATCACCATCTCAATACTCCACCGTGGATCCTCCCTCGTCATCCAACGAGAGGGCCATCCGCGGTACTCACACTTATCTTGAGGCTTTTAGTAGTATCCATTTACTTGTCTATGAACTGCATAAGCGACCAAGTAGTCCTTTACCGCGGACGCGGCTATTCGAATAGTTTCATACCCTGCAGGGGTGTACTTCGTCACACACGCTCTCACCACTTATCGTCGCTACACGACGTGTACTCGGCAACCTTCAAGCGGAAGCCCAACGTGGGTGTCGGCCACAGCCTACCTAAACACTCGAGTCTCTAGTCCAGGTTTATCGCCTATTTAGGTTCCATCCGCAGGGAGTCCGGCCGAGGTTTCCACATACGGCCCCAAACGATGTGTGCAGGGTTCCCGGACACCAAACGGGCGACTCGGTACACCGTGCCACGAGCCTACCGCATCACAGCCCACCCCTTGGTCAGCGCTGTCCACGGCCTCCAGCTTACTACAAACACTAGAAACTACGTGCAACTCCTGGACAGAGGACAAGGGTGAATAAGAAGCCGAGGGGGTCCATTGGTTTCGGGCCCAATGTGTGGTAGTAGCTGAATCTTAAATCACGCATACAGATCTCAGTTCTTAGGGGCGGTCTCAATGAAACAACCCACCATGTACTCCTACATGGCCTCCCATCGATACCTTTACCAAATCGTATTCAACACTTCACTCCCTTTACGACACACACACTTTCACTCTAGTTCATCACCCTGATGAGCCAGACCTGACACAACTCTAAGCATAGCAAGCATAGCATGGTAGGAACACAACATGGCTCAATCAACTCCTACACATGCTAGTGGGTTTCATCTAGTTACTGTGGCAATGACAGGTCATGCAAGGAAAGTGGGTTCAACTACCGCAACACACAGCAGTTTGAATCGCGTTGTCTTAATGCAGTAAACGAGAGCAGAAGCGAGAAGATGGGTTTGTATCGAAATGATCAATGGGTTGCTTGCCTGACGGAGTGGTGGTGGGATACTGCCCTTCAGTTGGATACTCGTGAATATCCTCGGAGGCAGGACCTACCACGATGAGCATACCGAAGCACAATCAACACCAAGCAAGTGCAACAATATGATGCATGCATGAGACATGGCAAGATGGATGTGTTGGGCTAATGCAACTAAGACCAGATGGGTTTGGACTAATTTGAATCAAAGATTCAAATTCCAAGTTCATAAATGGCCCATATTAATGCTTTATCTTGTTCTGTATAAAACAGTAGGTTAACTTGCTTAATCATGCATGAAACCAGTACAGATGGATAGAATGGATTTTTCTGATCATTTTTCATATATAAATCTTTTCATTCTGAGCTATAGATTATTTTCTATGATTTTTTGAAGTTTGTGATAATTTCTGGAATTTCCAATATAAGAATAATTCCAGTAAATGCTTTACTGCGTCAGCCTGACGTCAGTGTGACGTCAGCAAGTCAACGGGGTCGTCCAGGTCAAACCTGACGTGTGGGTCCCCTGTGTCAGTGTCACTGTTAGGTAATTAGTTATTTAGAATTAGTTTTAACTCTAACCCAGATTTATTTAGCAGGCGGGCCCCACTTGTCAGTGACCCTGGGGGGTCAACCCGTGGTCAAACCACGCTGACTCGCCGGCGTTTAGCCGCCGGCGACGTCCAGACGCGGCGGTGGAGTGCGGGTTCCCTCCTCCGGCGACCAAAAGGACGGCGGAGAGTACCTACGTGTAGCTGGGGGCGAGCCGCGTCGACTGGTGGTGGTAGTGGAGCTCGGGGTCACCGGAATCGACACCGGCGACGAGCCGTGCGGCTGCCGGGGTACGGGCGTGGTTGAAACCATAGCTAGAGAGCACGGCGAGGAACATGCGAGGGTGCTACGGGTTCCTGGCGTTGCGGTGAAGCTAATGGCTACGGTGGTGTGGCCGTTGGATGGCCGGAGCCTCGTCGGCGACGAGCTCGTGCGGCGGCGCGTACGGGTGAGCTTCGTGCGGTGGCTACAGAGCTCGAGAGAGAGAGGAGAGGATGGGAAGGTGGCCATGCTCACGGTGGTTGCGACGGAGCAGGCGGCGAGGTCGGAGGCGAGCTGTAGCAGTGGCGACGGCGGAGGGGATCTCCGACGGTGAGCGGCGAAGGCGAGGTCGGTGGCGGAGCTTCGGGGCAACCGAGCGCTCGGGGCTCGGCTTGCTCGAAGGAGTGGGCGACGGCGGTGCTGTAGGACACGGTGGTACGGCGCGAGGTCGACGGTGGGCGCGGCTACTCCGGTGAGGTGGCTGCGGCGGCGTCGGCCATGGTGGGAAGAAGGCGAGGGAGAGGCGATGGGGGAGAATGGCGATGTCCAGGGGCTCGGGGCGCGTCGAGGGAGGTCGGCCAGCTCATCCGCGGCGAGGGCGGCAAGTAGCTGGCGCGGTGGCGAGCTCGCGCTCGCCGGCGTCACCTCTCTGCCTGCTCTGGCGAGAGCAGGCAGCTGACTGGCGCGGGCCAGCACAGTGCTGGGCCGCCAGGTGGGCTGCCAGGTAAGTTTCTCTGCCTTCTATTCTTTTCTCTTTTTATTTATTTCTGTACTGTGTTTTGAAATAGTAAAAATACTATTTCATTTGGAAAAATCCTGAAAATATTCTGGGGCACCTTTGAGATTATTCCCAACAGCCTAAAAATACCTTCAAGATTATTTGGGCATTTGAAAATATTCATAGCATTTAAAATGCCCAAATGCAGATACTTATGGCTTGTGCAAAAATCCAAGATGGCCTCCAAAAATATGAAACTATTTTTGGCAGAGGTTTTAGGCAAGACCAAAGGTGGTGAACATTTATGGAGGGCATTTCAGGTTCATTGAAAAGAATTTTAGTAAACCCTAGTTGTTCCAGGGGGGGTGCTGGGGGTTTCTGGCATCCCCATTTCAGGTTTCTATGAAATGTAGACATGATGCAACACTCTAATGCATGAACTAACTAGGATGTGACAATACCACCACCGCTGCCATATCCTACCACCATATATCCACCACCAATCCAAGTTCTTTTTTTCTGTTTCGTGTTTCCTTGCCTGAGTAGGTCTCGGAAAAAAGGAGTCTGGAGACCCCCGGGCAGATTTTAGGCCAAAATTTCGGCGACCAAAAATATTTTTTCCCTATCCTATTTTTAGGCTTTTCTGAGTCTTTTGAGCCACGTGCCATCATAGTGATTTTTTGTCGCACTTTTTCGTCGTCGCTGCCCTGATTTCCGAAAAAATAGTCAAAATATTTCGTCCCCATCCTGTCATTTTGACCTAGGAAGAGTTTTGAGACACTCGCCATTATAGTGATTTTTCACAAAAAAATGAGGAGCAAAAAAAAAACAGAGCGAAAAAAATTCTAGAGTGTGCTTTTCCCTTGTTTACGTGTAGCGCCGTGATTTTTTTCGTGTTCTAGGCTCGCGTCTCTAGTACGGTCTAGCCTAGGACCAGCACAGTACCGTCGTTGAGCGTTTATTCAACTTTGCATCTCTGAATTGATTATTGCTGACCCTTTTTGCTACCATATTATAAGCCTTCCCAGCTCCACATACATCTACGTCGTGCGTTTGACTCTCCCTGGTAATTGCTCTATCCAAGCTTTCAGAGTTTTGACTACAACGGTTGCCGATCACCACCTGCTGCTTGGTAAGAACTGGTAAGAATTTGAGATTTGCTTGACGGATTTGTGACGCCCCGCCACTACCATTTTCTAGTAGTCTGTAGGATCATATTCTTGTGTGTTTCTATTGCTGCTAACGATAGCAGGGTCACAAGTCGATGAGACTGACTCAGAGAACATGACGAAGAAGGAGTTGCATGATAAATTTCAGCAAATGATGACTGAACAGGTGCAAGATGTGCTGAACAATTTTAAAGAGGCCATGGATAAGATAACTGGCTTTGAGGAGAAGTTTGAAACAAAGCTCGATAACAAATTTAATGAGTGCTTGCGCGTCTTCCACAACCACCACCGGTTGCACCTGACGCACCTCTACCACAACAGCAACAACAACGACTACCTCCATGTCGTGAAACAACGCTCCGCCGAGCGAGCCGTGTCCCTCTTGAGCCTGGCCAAATTGTTGGTGCTGCTGTTGATACTTCTGTGGCTCCTGCTGCTGATGAGGAGGAGGATGATTACGCGGGAGATTACGAGGATGAAGTTGATCAAAACCAAAACTACGTGCAACCACCAGCACCCGGTCATCCACATGAAAATAATCGCAATGGTAGGGCTGCATTACCAGCTCAGGTACGTGATCATGACCATCTTCCTAAACTAAAATTGAATAGTCCACCATTTGAGGGTAGATATGTTCCTGATATGTATCTTACTTGGGAGTTAGAAACCGAACAACGTTTTACATGTTTAGAATATCCCGAGGAGAGACATGTTGCTGCTGCACTTTGTGCTTTCACTAGTTTTGCTTGTGTGTGGTGGTCTGAACATCGTAGATTATATCCGAATAATATTCCAACTACTTGGGCTGCTTTGAAAACTGCTATGCGTACTCGTTGGGTTCCACCATATTATCAACGTGAATTACTTCAAAAATTGCAGCGTTTAAGACAAGGAACAAATTCTGTAGAGAAATATTATCAGGAATTACAAACTGGCATGATTAGATGTGGTATTGTTGAGGATAATGAAGCTATGCTTGCACATTTTATGGGTTGATTAAATAGAGAGATTCAGATCATTCTAGAGTATAAGGAGTATAATAATATCACTCGTTTATTCCATCTTGCTTGTAAACTTGAACGTGAAGTGCAGGATCGACAGGTATTGGCGTGAACTAACTTTTCTGCAGGTCGACCTTCATCATGGACACCACGTGCATCCTCTACTTCCACTCCACCATCACCTCCATCCGGTGCCACCTCCAACCGTGATACAAGAAATTAGGCACAACCACCACTATCTTCCAAGAGCACACCTGCCGAGCCTGCACAGAGCTCTTCTTCTTCCATGGCATCAACAGGGCACACAAGTGATATTATTTGTCGTCGTTGTAAGGGAAGAGGTCATTATGCGAGAGAATGGAAATCTCAGCGTGTGATGATTGCTACTGAGGATGGTGGGTATGAGTCCACTAGTGACTATGATGAGGAGTCTTTGGCTCTTATTGCACGTGAAGAACACGGTGGAGATGATTCTGATCATGAGACGCAATACATGGCTCCTGAAGATGCTGATAGGTATGAATGTTTGGTTGCTCAACGTGTTCTGAGTGTGCAGGTTACACAAGCTGAGCAAAATCAAAGGCATAATTTGTTCCATACAAAGGGAGTTGTGAAGGAACGTTCTATTCGCGTCATCATAGATGGAGGGAGCTGCAACAACTTGGCTAGCATGGAGATGGTGGAGAAGCTATCTCTCACCACAAGACCACATCCACATCCTTACTACATCCAATGGTTCAACAACAGCGGCAAGGTTAAGGTAACACGTACTGTTCGTGTGCATTTTAGTATCTCTACATATGCTGATTATGTTGATTGTGATGTGGTACCTATGCAAGCATGTTCCTTATTACTTGGTAGACAATGGCAATTTGATAAAAATTCTGTACACCATGGTAGAAACAATCAGTATACTCTTCTTCATAAGGATAAAAACATTACTTTGCTTCCTATGAATCCTGATTCCATTTTGAAAGATGATATTAATAGAGCTAATAAAGCAAATCAGGAGAAAAATAAGAGTGAAAATCAGATTGTGGCAAAAGATTTTGAGCAACAAATGAAGCCTAATAATAAACCATCTAGTGTTGCTTCTGAGATTAAATTAAAAAGTGCATGTTTACTTGCCACCAAATCTGATAATGATGAGCTAGATTTTAGCAAATTTGTTTGGTATGCTTTTGTGTGCAAAGAGGCATTATTTTCATTCGAGGACGTGCCTTCCTCTTTGCCCCCTGCTGTCACTAATATTTTGGAGGAGTTCGCTCACGTCTTCCCACAAGACGTGCCACCGGGATTACCACCTATTCGAGGGATTGAGCATCAAAATGACTTAATTCCCGGTGCATCACTACCCAACCGTGCACCATACCGTACCAATCAAGAGGAGACGAAGGAGATTATGCGTCAAGTACAAGAGCTGCTCGACAAAGGTTATATACGCGAATCTCTTAGTCCTTGTGCTGTTCCTATTATACTAGTGCCTAAAAAGGATGGTACGTCGCGTATGTGTGTTGATTGCAGAGGCATTACTAATATTACTATTCGTTATCGTCATCCTATTCCTAGGCTAGATGATATGCTTGATGAATGGAGTGGCTCTACAATATTCTCCAAAGTTGATTTGCGTAGTGGACACCATCAAATTCGTGTGAAATTGGGAGATGAATGGAAAACAACATTTAAAACTAAGTTTGGTTTATATGAGTGGTTAGTCATGCCTTTTGGGTTAACTAATGCACCTAGTACTTTCATGAGACTAATTAACGAAGTTTTACATGCTTTCATTGGACGATTTGTGGTAGTTTATTTTGATTATATATTGATTTATAGCAAATCTTTGGAAGAACATTTGGAACATTTACGTGTTGTTTTTATTGCTCTACGTGATGCACGTTTGTTTGGTAACCTTGGGAAGTGAACCTTTTGCACCGACCGAGTATCTTTTCTTTGCTATGTTGTTACTCCACAGGGAATTGAAGTTGATAAAGCCAAGATTGAAGCTATTGAGAGTTGGCCGCAACCCAAAATGGTCACACAAGTGAGGAGTTTTCTTGGACTCGCTGGTTTCTATAGGCGTTTTGTGAGAGATTTTAGCACCATTGCTGCACCTCTCAATGAGCTTACAAAGAAGTATGTGCCTTTTGTTTGGGGTACCGCACAGGAAGAAGCCTTCATGGTATTGAAAGATAAGTTGACACATGCTCCTTTACTCCAACTTCCTAATTTTAATAAGACTTTTGAGCTTGAATGTGATGCTAGTGGAATTGGATTAGGAGGTGTGTTTTTCCAAGATGGCAAACCTGTTGCATACTTTTCTAAAAAATTGAGTGGGCCTAGTCTGAATTATTGTACTTATGATAAAGAATTATATGCTCTTATTCGGACTTTAGAGACATGGCAACACTATTTATGGCCCATAGAATTTTTTATACATTCTGATCACGAATCTTTGAAACATATTAAAAGTCAAGCTAAACTGAATCGTAGACATGCTAAATGGGTTGAATTCATTGAGACTTTCCCTTATGTCATTAAACACAAGAAGGGTAAAGGAAATGTTATTGCTGATGCATTGTCTCATAGCTATACTATGCTTTCACAACTTGACTTCAAAATATTTGGTTTGGAGACCATCAAAGATCAATATGTGCATGATGCTGATTTTAAAGATGTAATGCAGAATTGTAAAGAAGGAAGAACATCGAACAAGTTCGTTATTAATGATGGCTTTGTGTTTCGTGCTAACAAGCTATGCATTCCAGCTAGTTCTGTTCGTCTTTTGTTGTTGCAGGAGGCGCATGGAGGAGGATTAATGGGACACTTTGGCGTGAAGAAGACGGAGGACGTACTTGCTACACATTTCTTTTGGCCAAAGATGAGACGGGATGTTGAGCGTTTTGTTGCTCGCTGCACTACATGTCAAAAAGCTAAGTCACGACTCAATCCTCATGGTTTATATATGCCTTTGCCTGTACCTAGTGTTCCTTGGGAGGATATATCTATGGACTTTGTTTTAGGTTTACCTCGAACAAATAAGGGGAGGGATAGCATATTTGTTGTCATGGATAGATTCTCAAAAATGGCACACTTTATACCATGTCATAAAAGCAATGATGTTGTTAATGTTGCTGATTTGTTCTTTCGTGCAATTATTCGCTTGCATGGTGTGCCAAATACTATTGTTTCAGATCGTGATACTAAACTTCTTAGCCACTTTTGGAGATTTCTATGGGCTATGTTGGGGACTAAACTGCTTTTTAGTACTACTTGTCACCCCCAAGTTGATGGTCAAACTGAAGTAGTCAATAGAACATTGTCTACTATGCTTAGGGCTGTTTTGAAGAATAATAAGAAAATGTGGGAAGAATGCTTGTCTCATATTGAATTTGCTTATAATCGTTCGTTGCATTCTACTACTAAGATGTGCCCTTTTGAAATTGTGTATGGTTTCCTACCTCGTGCACCCATTGATTTGTTGCCTCTTCCATCTTCGGAGAAGGTTAATTTTGATGCTAAACAACGTGCTGAATTGATCTTCAAAATGCATGAGTTAACTAAGGAAAACATTGAGCGTATGAATGCTAAATATAAACTTGCTGGAGATAAGGGTAGAAAACATGTTGTTTTGGCACCTAGAGATCTTATTTGGTTACATTTGCGTAAGGATAGATTTCCTGATTTGCGCAAATCAAAGCTAATGCCACGTGCTGATGGTCCATTTAAGGTGTTAGAGAAAATAAATGATAATGCATATAAACTTGAGCTGCCTGCGGATTTTGGGGTTAGTCCCACTTTTAACATTGCAGATTTGAAGCCCTATTTGGGTGAGGAAGATGAGCTTCCGTCAAGGACGACTTCATTTCAAGAAGGGGAGGATGATGCGGACATCAATACCATTGTTACACCCACAGCCCCTACTGCTACATATACTGGACCAATTACTAGAGCTCGCGCACGCCAATTAAATTTTCAGGTACTTTCGTTTCTTGGTAATGATTCTAATGTTCATGAGAATATGATGCTGCCTAAATTGGATATTTTTTTTGCTTACAAATGAAAGGCCTGGCATGGATAAGAGGGATGAACACTGGAGCAAGACCAAGCATGGAGAGGATGGCATGCGCAAGGGGAACAAGAACGGAGTTACAAGTGATGATTTCAGGACTTTGAAGCCACCATAATGAGTGCATGAAGCCTTGGACGAAACATACAAGATGCCACTTCATAAATTTCGTCCAAAGGCTATTCTAGGTGCTGCGTCACCTTATTATTGGGCCAGTCCCATGTAATTTCGAAATACATAAGTATAGGCTGTTTTTAGAGTCTGTATGTGTGGGGAAAGAAGAGATAGGGTTGGTTTCGGACCCCTTCCCCAAGGGCCACGGAATTCCCCCCTCTTCCTCCATATATACAGCCCTCAGGGCACCATTTAGACTTTGGGTTTTGTTTAGTTAAAAGTTCGCCATAGCTGCAACTTCGCGTACTTCGTTTGTGTTCAACAACCAGACAAAGGCGTCACAGAACCCCACCTTGATCAATAAAGCTTCCCTCTTATATTCGCAATATCCGGATTGCAATCTTAGTTTCTTGCTTGTTCTTCGTTTGCCTGCAGGAAACAGACCTTCGTGGTCAGGTTGATCGTGCTCCGGCCTGGTCAATAACCTCTCGGAGTTGGTTTAGCGATTGCTAAGGCGCGACGTCCTCGCATGTTCGTAGTCGAATCGTCAAAATCAACTTCCTCCAAAATGATATCCACCATCTCATCGAAAGACGGGACACCTTTGCCTCTATCACGAGGGTTGCTGGGTTGGAACGGTTCTGGTTACTGCTTGCTCTATTCCCATTTCCATTCTTGGGGCCACTGTGGTTATGCGAACTCCCTCCATTGTGAGTGGGGCCTCCATGGTTATGGGTATATCCTCCTGAGTTCGGGGTAAATCGGGGCTTTTGTGATACTCCAGAATTGTACTTCCCTTGTCCATACTTCCTTTTGCGGCTCTTTTGCGGCCCTGTCTACCAAGTCCTGGTAGTTAGCAAATGTTGCCACCATCAACTGCATACTCAGCTCATCATTCAGTCCTTCCATAAACTTCTCCTGCTTCACGGCATCTGTGGCCACATCATCTTGGGCATAGCGAGCTAACTTACTGAACTCATCCACGTACTGCCCCACAGTACGATTTCCCCGGCGTAAGTTGCGGAACTCACGCTTCTTCATGCTCATAGCTCCAGTTGAGACATTGTCGGATGTGGGGTTCCGGCAAACCCTTAAGGTTCGAACACTGGGGTGCGCGCGAAGTCTCTCCCTCCTACCGATCTACGCTCTAGCTCGCTACGATCTCGCGGATGAACTCGACGAACTCGCAACACAGGAAGACACGAGGTTTATATTGGTTCAGGCCACCGTTGTGGTGTAATACCCTACTCCAGTGTGGTGGTGGTGGATTGCCTCTCGGGCTGATGATGAACAGTACAAGGAAAGAACAGCCTCCTGAGGTTGAGGTGTTCTTGTGCTTGTGAACTTGTGGCATGAGGATTCGATGCCTCTACTGTGGTGGCTAGCTCTACTTATATAGGCCCTGGTCCTATTCCCAAATATCAAGCGGGAAGGGAGCCAACAACGGCGGGCAAATTCAAAGGGGGACAGCTAGTACAAGCTATCCTGACAAAAGCGGTCTTCCCTGCGAAAAGCTCTGGGGTGACGCCATCTTGGGCTCCACGATGACCTCCGCCTTGCCGTCCTCCTGGTCTTGGTCTCGTTGCACCAATATGGCAACCTATGCCTGATGCCTCGGTACTCTTCGCCTGCGCTGGCCTCCTTAGCACCAAAGAGGAAATAAAGACGCTGTGCGCACTGGCGCCCTCCTGGCACCCGCCTGGTACCGTTCATCATGGCTCACGTCATGAGAGCCTCATGAGGTTTGCCTTGCCTTGATATCTCCGCTCCTCGTGAGCCTGCCTGGCTAGGCTACTCCAGAGGAGGTCTTGCGTCGTCCACCTCGTGAGGCTTGGACCCTCGCGAGGGTCTTGGATGCCTTGTTGACGAATATGGGCCGTACGGCCTGCTGCCTGGCCACGCTGTGGGCCGCAGGCAGGCAAGTCTGGGGACCCCCGTTCCCGGAACACCGACAGTAGCGCACGGGCCCAAGGTGCGCTCGGGTTTGGCTTCGCGGCGAAGCCAAGGGTCAAGTTCAGAGCACCGCGGGCCCCAAAAGCCTGCGGCCTCGGTTGACGCGTGGCAGTTGATTGGACGTGGGCGTCTCCGCTTCCCCACGCTGTCTCGGCAACTGCACGACTTGACAAGTCCCTGCGACATGCAAGGAAAACCATCATTACCTGCGATCGTGGGGGACGCCGGTTGGCCTTCTCTTGCTATAAATGGGGAGGGGGGCGGAGCCCCCGTTGCCCATCTCTTCCCCGCTTGCTTGCTTCTCTGCTCCACTGCTCGCAGTGCCACTAATGGCGCCACGAAATAAGTTCTCTGCCGCCGAGAAAGGAAAGGCCCCTCGCGAGGGCCCCGGTTCCCCGGCGCCCAAGCACGGCCGCGGCCGTCCGTGCAAGCACGCCGCGACCCCCGCCGTGGCCCATCGTCGAGGTGGCGCCGCGGCACGCGGAGGGGGTCGTCCCATCCATGGTGGTTCAGCCGATGAGGGGAGGCGCGTGATGGTGGCGCGGCCTCCCCGCCCGCGCTTCCATTCGGCTAAGGTGTCGCCGGAGTTCGTTGTCTGGTCGGAGAGCCTGGCCGGCAACTGGCTCCAACTTCCACGCTTCTTCACACGCGAACTGCCGACTTCTGGCCCGGGCGGGCTCTGGCTGCAGGCGGACGGCTCCTGCAGCAGGGCCTCTTGGGTTGCGGTCGAGACCTCTGCCGCGGGCAACATAGCCCTGGCCCGCGGCTGGCAGACGTTCGCCCGCGCGCGCGGCCTGGGCAGGCGGTGCACCCTCCACTTCAGGTACGATGGTGAATCGACCCTCTATGTGAGGGTGTTCGGGGAAGATGGTCACCGCGCCGGGTGCTGCCCCGAGAAGAACGACGGTCAGGAGGTGCTCGGCCTTGGCGATGGTCGCGATGAGGATGAGGGCAAGCCTGCCGTCGTCAGCGACCGCGTCTCCTCCAGCTGCGGCGGCTCTTCCTCCGGTGACAGCTGCAGCAGCGGTGGCTATGACCAGCCGCCGCACCCGCTTCGAAGGAGGGAGCGGGTCATCTCGTCGTCGCGCCTCTGTGAAGCGCGTGGAGGGGTCTGGCTAGGCTTGTGGCGTCGCCAAGGGCCTGCCTCTGCGGATTGCTGCAACGCTGCTTTGCTTAGCTTTTTCTTTCTTTCCTGCATCGGAAAATGAAACCAGTATGGGGCCCAGAGGGGCGTGTATCGAACTGTGGTTCTTTGGTTAATGCACTGTGCGTGTCGTTCCCATGCCGTGTTGTTATTTTGCGCAAAGATAACTTAACCTGGTGCGTTTGGGACGCCCTTTCCCTCATGTGGTGCTTGCGTTGCTCGGAAACTGCAAAAAATTTGTTAGGGGGCGCACTAAGAGGTTTGCCGTCCACCCAACCCTTGACTTGGCACCTTGTATCGCGGTACCCGAGGGGCACATATTAGGAGAGATGTGCCAGCTTCCAGACTCGAATGAGAGTGGCTCGCGAGAAGGCAAAGAGAAGAGAAATGCTCGTGAGGGCACCTGCCTAGCCCCCTCGCGAGGCCCACAAGAGAGAGAACATGAGCAAACCAGAGCCGAAAAAAGCGGTAAAAGGCTAGGGAACCAAATCAGCAACGAACGCCAAGAGCAACTCCGATTAAGGAAAAGTGAGCCAACTACGGAAAGCAAATGAAAAGCCGCGTCCGGCACCTAATCCAGTCTTCAAGTCTTCTCACCAGCGCGGAGCTAAGTGCTGTCCACTAGGCGTGGGAGGGAGCCCCAGGGCCTGAGGCCGGCGCTCCTGAGACTCCGGGGCGTGTACAGCCCAACTCATTATTACGTGAGAGTGTCATGGGCGGCGAATCTTCACTGGCACCAGGCCTTCTTCACAGGCTCTAGGCCTTTCTTCTCAGGCTCTGGGCCTTGCTTCATGGATAGAACTTCCGGAGGTGCTGGATGTTCTAGGCGTTATGGACGGGTATCTCGTCCCGCGTCTCCAGGCGCGCTGCTCCCGGCCTGGATACATGGACGACCCTGAACGGGCCCTCCCACATGGGCGAAACCTTGTGCAGCCCTTCCCTGGAGAGGACCCGCCTCAGGACGAGGTCGCCCACCTCGAGCGTCCTGGAGCGGATGTTGTGGCAGTGGTACCGCCGCAGCGCTTGTTGGTACCTCGCCGCCCTCAACGCGGCTTCGCGTCGGCGTTCCTCCCCCAGTACGAGATCCATCCCCTGCATGGCGTCCTGCTGTGTTTCGTCGAACGCCAGAACCCGCGCGGAGCGATGCTTGACCTCGTGAGGGAGGACTGCTTCGGCTCCGTAGACGAGGAAGAATGGGGTCTCGCCCGTTGGCTTGGTAGTGGTAGTACGGATGGACCACATCACGGACTGGAGTTCGTCGTGCCAGCCCGTGCCGCGGGCCTCCAGCTTCTTCTTGAAGGTCCTGGTTTTGAGACCCCTCAGGACCTCAGCGTTGGCGTGTTCGGCCTGACCATTGCTCCTGGGGTGAGCCACCGAAGCGTAGCAGATCTGCGTTCCAAGGTTAGCACAGTAGGTTTTGAAGAGGTTACTAGTAAACTGCGAGCCGTTATCTGTGATGATGCGGTTGGGGACCCCGAAGCAGCTCACGAGGCCCTTGATGAACTTGACAGCAGAGCCGGCTGGAATGGTACGGACGGCTTCCACTTCTGCCCACTTGGTGAACTTGTCGATGGCGACGTAGAGATAGCGGTAGCCCCCTGGCGCTCGTGGGAACGGGCCCAAGATGTCCAGCCCCCAGACCGCGAACGACCATGTGAGCGGGATGGTTTGGAGGCCCTGAGCGGGCTGGTGGATTTGCTTGGCGTGGAATTGGCAAGCTTCACAGGACTTCACCAGCTCGGCTACGTCGTTGAGTGCTGTAGGCCAATAGAATCCGCTGCGGAAGGCCTTGCCGACGAGGGTCCTTGACGATGAGTGATGTCCACAGTCCCCGCTGTGTATGTCAGTCAGCAGCTCCCTCCCTTGGTCGCTGGAGATGCAGCGTAGCGTGACGTTGTTCGGCCGTTTCCTGTACAACTCGCTGTCTTGAATGCAGTACGCCGTGGCCTGTCGGGCCACGTGCTCCGCGTCTTCTTCCTTCTCCGGCAGCGTCCCGTGCATCAGGTACTCCTTGAATTCCTTGCTCCAGCACTTCTCCTGGGGCTCGAGCGCCAAGAGCAGCCGAGCTCCTAAGGTCGGGCCGCAGGCTCGGGCTCCCGCGGCCGGGGGCCGTGGGAGCTCCTCCCGAGGCTGAGTCGTGCTTGAAAGAGGTGGCGTAGCTGATGGCCTGACGAGCCGCTCTTCGAAGATGCCGGGCTCTTGCGGTTGCCGCTTGGATGCTCTCTTGGCGATGTCGTCGGCTTCCTTGTTGGTGCCCCGGGGCACGTGCTGCAGCTCCAGGCCCGAGAACTGCTTTTCCATCTTGTGCACTTCCACAAGGTAGGCCTCCATGTGCTCGTCCTTCGGCTCGTACACTTTCTTGGAGAAGTTGACGAGGAGCTGCGAGTCGCCCTTGACGGTAAGGCGCCTCACCCCAGAGCCGCTGCGACCTTCAGGCCAGCTATGAGGCCATCGTATTCTGCGATATTGTTTGAGACCTTCTCGCCGTGCTGGAAGCAGAGTTGCATGGCGTAGTAAAGCTTGTCCTGAGTGGGTGAGATGAGCACTGCTCTAGCCCCCGCGCCCTGGTGCGCGAAGGCACCATCGAAATACATGACCCAGCCGTCTGGTGCCTCACTTCCTGGGGAGGTGGACCGGTCTTCTCCTTCCTCAAGAGCCGGGGCATCGGTCCATTCTGCCACAAAATCGGCGAGCGCGGCTCCCTTGATGACCCTGGTAGTGCCGAACTCCAGCAGGAATGCTTGCAGCTCGATGTTCCATTCAGCGACCCTTCTGGCTGAATTCGGGCTCCTGAGTACCCTCTCCAATGGGTAAGATGAGACGACCTTGATGGGGTGGCCCTGGAAGTAGTGTCGCAGCTTGCGCGAGGCCACCAAGAGTGCGAGCAGGAGCTTTTGCGGCATGGGGTAGCGCGCCCTCGCGTCCCGCAGTACGGTGCTGACAAAGTACACCGGGTGCTCGACGAGGGCTGGCACACTGTCGAGGCTCGGGTCCTGCGGAGATTGTGGCATATCCTGAGGTGGAGGGTTTCCTGAGGTCTGGCCGTCCTCAAGAGCTTCTGCGATGCTGCCCTGTTGAGCTTGGTCTTCCACCGCTGATGGCTCTGCTGAGCCTTCCTGACCCTGCGCTGCATCAGCTCCGGCTTGGCACGGCACACACTTGTCTTGGCGCTCCTCCCGGACCGCCGCCAGTGCCGCGCTGGCGGAGTACGGGGTGGCGGCAAGGTAGAGTACCAGAGGCTCTAGAGGTCGCGGTGCCACCATCACCGGAGGGGCTGGTGAGGTATTTCTTGAGGTCTTGGAAGGCCCGGTCGGCCTCCGGGGTCCACTCGAAGGGGCCCTTCTTCTTCACGAGCTTAAAGAAGGGTAAGGGGCGCTCGCCTAGCTTGGTGATGAAATGCCCTAACGCGGTCACCCGCCCTGCTAGCTTTTGCATCTCCTTGAGGGTCTGTGGTGGGCTCATGTCTTCGATGGCCTTGATCTTCTCCGGGTTCGCCTCGATCCATCTATGGGATACGAGGAACCCTAGTAGCTTGCGGGAGGGGACGCCAAACACGCACTTCTCCGGGTTAAGCCTCAAGTTCACCCGGCGCAGGTTCTCTAAGGTCTCTTCCAAGTCTTGAATCAATGTCCTCGCCTCGCGAGATTTGACCACTATGTCATCAACGTAGGCCTCTGTGTTCCTGCCGAGCTGCTGCCCCAAGGCTATGTGCATCAGCCGCTGAAAGGTCGCGCCCGCGTTGCGCAGGCCGAAGGGCATGGAGGTGTAGCAGTACACCCCGCATGGTGTCAGGAAGGCCGTCTTCTCCACATCCTCCACCACCATCTTGATTTGGTGGTATCGAGAGAACACATCCAGGAAACATAGCAAGTCGCACTCGGCGGTGGAGTCGACGATTTGATCGATGCACGAAGGGGGAACGGATCTTGGGGGCAAGCTTTGTTAAGGTTGGTGAAGTCGACGCACATCCGTCCCTTCCCGCCTTTCTTCGGTACTACTACAGGGTTCGCCAACCAATCAGGGTATCGAACTTCTCTAATGGTACCAGCCGCCTCCAGCTTGCGCGTCTCTTAGACGATGAAGGCCTGCTTCTCAGTGGACTGCCGTCTTGCCCGCTGCTTCACAGGACGCATGTTGGGGCACACCCTCAGGTGATGCTGGATCACCTCTCTCGGGACCCCTACGAGCTGATTGGGCTCCCACGCAAATATCTCCTTGTTTGCGCGCAAAAACCTCACCAAAGCTTCTTCTTGTGCCGGGTCAAGGCTGGTTCCTATGGCAAAGGTGGCTCCCGAAGACCCGTCCGCGTCAACCGAAACCTGCTTGGTCTCCGCCTTGTCTTGGGTGAACAACTGCTTCTTCTTGGCGGGCGCAGTCTCCTTGGCCTCGGGCGTACTGGCGCCGGCTGGCTGCGCTGCTGCCGCGGTTTTGAAGGTGAGCCTGAGCACCGTCACGGCCTCCTTAGTGTCCCCCTTGATGGTGAGGACGCCCTTGCTCCCTGGCATCTTCATGAGGTCGTAGGCCGGCTGAGTCGCTGCAATGAACTGAGCGAGAGTCGGGTACCCGAGTATGGCATTGTACGGGAGACCGATGCAGGCGATGTCGAAATCCACCATCTCAGTGCGGTAGTTGTCGCGCATGCCGAAGGTGACGGGGAGGCGGATCTGCCCCAGGGAGTGGGCAGCTCCACCACCCACTCTCGAAAAAGGCTTGCTGCGGTTGAGCCGCTCGGGCGGCATGTGAAGGAGGCGGAAGGCTTCTACGGAGAGCAAGTTGAGGCCGGCACCGCCGTCGATGAGGGTCTTGGTGACGGTCACGTTGCAAATGGTAGGCGTGCAGAGCATTGGGAGCACGCCAGAGTCGGCGGTGGAGCCGGGATGGTCTTCTGAGTCGAAGGTGAGGTCGGCCTCCGGCGCAGCCCAACCTGGCGGAGCCCCCGGGCGCTTGGAGGCTGCCCCAATCTGACAGAAGAAAGGCTTGACGTGGCGATCTGAAGGCGGTGCTTGAGAGCCACCCAGCAGCGCCGCGACTGCGTGGTGCGCCGGAACCGCGTAGCGTGCTATGAAGAGGTTGCGGAGTTCCTCCCAGGACGCCACCATGGATCCCGGGAGGTTGAGCAGCCAGGCGCGTGGCTCGCCGGCGAGGGCCATGGGGAACCAGTTGGCCATGATCTTGCCGTCGCCTCCGGCATCAAGGACGGCCTCCTCGTACGCCTGCAGGAACGGCGCCGGGTCTACCGCGCTGTCGTAACGCGGCGGCATCTCCAGCCTAAACTTGGCTGGCCACTGCACTCGCCGGAGGGCGGTGCCAGGGCTCGGTACCCAGACTCCCTACCGCTGGTGGCGGTCGCAGAGGCGGGTGGCGGCGCACCTGCCATGGGAGCAAAGCACGGCGGCACGGGGCGCAGGTTGGTGGAGAGGAGCTCCGGCGCACCCCTACCTGGCGTGCCAAATGTCAGATGTGGGGTTTCGGCAAACCCTTAAGGTTCGAACACTCTGGTGCCCGCGAAGTCTCTCCCTCCTACCGATCTACGCTCTAGCTCACTACTATCTTGCAGATGAACTCAATGAAGTCGCAACACAGAAAGACACGAGGTTTATACTGGTTCAGGCCACCGTTGTGGTGTAATACCCTACTCCAGTGTGGTGGTGGTGGATTGCCTCTTGGGCTGATGATGAACAGTACGAGGGTAGAACAGCCTCCTGAGGTTGGGGTGTTCTTGTGCTTGTGAACTTGTGGCATGAGGATTCGATGCCTCTACTGTGGTGGCTAGCTCTACTTATATAGGCCCTGGTCCTCTTCCCAAATATCGAGCGGGAAGGGAGCCAACAACGGCGGGCAAATTCGAAGGGGGACAGCTAGTACAAGCTATCCTGACAAACGCGGTCTTCGCCTGCCAAAAGCTCTGGGATGACGCCGTCTTGGGCTCCACGATGACCTCCGCCTTGCCGTCCCCCTGGTCTTGGTCTCGTTGCACCAATATGGCAACCTTTGCCTGATGCCTCGGTACTCTTCGCCTGCGCTGGCCTCCTTAGTACCAAGGAGGAAATAAGGACGCTGTGTGCACTGGCGCCCGCCTGGCACCCGCTTGGTACCGTTCGTCATGGCTCACGTCACGAGAGCCTCGTGAGGTTTGCCTGGCCTTGATATCTCCGCTCCTCGTGAGCCTGCCTGGCTAGGCCACTCTAGAGGAGGTCTTGCGTCGTCCGCCTCGCGAGGCTTGGACCCTCGCGAGGGTCTTGGGGGCCTTGTTGACGAATATGGGCCGTACGGCCCACTGCCTGGCCACGCTGTGGGCCGCAGGTAGGCAAGTCTGGGGACCCCCGTTCCCGGAACGCCGACAGACATGTGCAGTGCGGAACGCCTGCTGAAACTGATCCCAAGTGACATTGGCTATAGGGAAAGTGGCTACGTAATTCTCCCACCATGAGGCTGCAGATCCATCCAGTTGGTGTGCGGTAAAACACACCTTCTCAGCATCTGTGCAACCTGTGGTGGTCAACTCCCTTCCAATCTTGCGGATTCAACCTCAGAAAATAGGCTAAGTTGTCAACTGGAGGTGGTGGCGGTGGGTTATTGGTGTTGTTCTTGCCTTGGTTCTAGACTAGTAGCTGCATCAAGGCATTCTGCTATTGGATCAACTGAGTGAGCTCCGGTGGGAAGACAAATCCGGGGCATGTCTCGGAGGCATCTGATGGGTTTAGAGGGGAGAGATTAGAATAGAATGAGGTCTAAAGAGAAAGCACTACCCATATGCACATGAGACAAACACATTCATATCACATCACTCAATTCAAACAAGGGCATACAATCGATCTAGCTACCTTTACAAAATACTCGGACTACTACTATATACATGGGGGAATACTACTGATAATATGGTGGTCAACTAGAAATTTTGATTGATGGAAGACTCCATGATATCCGCTCCAGCTTCGTCTTCGTAATCATCATCACTACTATCGGGGTCGGAGTCGGTGTCGTCGATGATGATGTAGTCCTCGGGATGGTCGTCATCTCCTCCTGGCGCGGGGTCTACCATGAATACTCCTAGCTTCCTCGTCAGGTCTTCATTCTTTTCCACTAGCACTGCGATTTCCTCCTCATAACCGTTGCGTGTAAACTTGAGTTCCTCTTCAAGCTCCATGTTCCTAGTCATCACCTTCTTCAGATCTATCATGCTTGCGCACATTTGGTTCTCCTGGCGATGAATGTGCTGGTTTAACTCCTGGATGAAAGCTGCAATGGACCTATCCCTCCTGGTGCTGATCATCATTGCTCATCTCGGCGCCCACATATCTGATAGATGGTGTCCTTCAGATCCTTGTGATAAATTCCGCCGATGCGTCCCATGGCGATGTGAGCTTCCATGCTCTTTCCTAGACTCTAGGTTGGTGCATCAAAGGAAAACTCTATGGGCTCAGTAACTGGCGTGAATGTCCTCCCTGGTAGAGTGGCGGTGTAGGTCCCGGTGAAGCTTCGTATTCCAATGTTCAAGTACCTTGTGACTTCCTTCAAGTGTCGCCCAAAAGGTGTGTTTTCATCCGGTTGAGTGAACTTGTTCCTTGGGTCCGCCATCCATAGAGTAGAAAATGGAGAGGAGTCGGAAATGAGTAGAGAAGAGAATCCTATGGCTTTTCTTAGTGGTCGCGTCTGTCGGTGTACATAAGTAGGGGCTCTCCTTTTGACCCCTTTACTTGTGCACGGGCAGTCAGAGCCGCGCGCCGCGGCCACACTTAGCATGGCAGAAGAGGGGAGCCAGAGAGAAGCCGAAGCACAAGACGAACAAGGCAACGCCAATACCAGAAACACAAGACAACAAAGGGGCGAGGTGGACTACCCCGGCAAGACCCTTGCCGGGGCGGCCTCCGCGGCCCCCGCAAGAGCCTTGCCGGGGCAGCTTGCCCAATGCGAGTAGAGTGAGCCACCCTTGAGCCCAAGGGTTCCAAACACCGTCAACTACGTTGGAACCAGGGCTCGGGAGGCACCTCTATGGTGGCATGCAGATCTTTGTCAAGATCATAAATACCCGGGATCAGATGAGGACCAGAAGACGGCGACCCTCGGCGGGATCCTAGCCGAGGAAATCCACAAGACCCCCGGCAAGCACCTTGCCGGGGACGACTGCGACGCCACGGCAAGACCCTTGCCGGGCCCCCGCGAGACCCTTGCCGAGGACGTCAGCGGGACCACAGCCAGGCCTGCATCAACCAATACTCCGCCGCCGTTCGCATGCAGCTGCCAGCCCAACCAGCTGGGCAGGCACCTGCGTGGCAACATGCGACTTCCAGGTCAACTCAGCAAGCACCTCCGTGGTGGCATGCAGATCTTCGTGAAGGCCCTGCCACCGCGCCACCTCAGCTGCCTGACTACCTACATGGCGCTGCATGCATCACTGGCCTGGGCGCGTGTCGAAGCAAGGCGGAGCGGCGACGGACAGGACAAGCCTCGTTCCCGTCCCCGATAAGGCTAGTGGACACCTAAGTAGCGCATTTAATACGCTTTGTCCAGTAATGCCGGGCGATAAGCTCGCGCACTGTACGCCTTTCCACCTCCTGTGTGCCACTGTGGCAACCCCTTTTCGACTATAAAAGGAGGCTCAAGGCATACTGGAGAGGGATTCAGCTCTTTGGAACTACGCAGCCACCGTAGCTAGTTCGAGAGCTCAAGAACACTCTGAAATACATCCACCAAAGCAGGACTCGGGTTTTACGCATCCTCGCGGCCCGAACCTAGGTAAACGATCCATGTGCTAATTCCTGAACCTGCTCTTCTCACAACGTCGTGCTCGACGACCGTAGAAGGGATCCCAGTGGCCCCATAGGTGTCGTTTCCACCGACATCTTTGGCGCGCCAGGTAGGGGGTGCAGTTGTGAGAATCTGGTTCAGCAGCCAGCTTAGCAGTTCCTCATGGCCATGGTTTCTAAAGAAGAAGACGGCCAAGAGAACGGCGCCGCCTGCAAGCGCGAAGGGCGCCGGTGCGGCGACAGGAAAGCTAAGTCATGCCAAACTTTGAATATTTCCTTTTTATATAAGGTTATTCCCCTCGGAGATCTTGTTCTTTGTATGGAAAACCTGCACGCAAAGGGGCCCTCCCGCAATTGGCAACGCCCTTGTTCTGTTTCGAGTCCGCTCAATAGCTCAAGCGGCCGCATCGAGAGTGGCATGGTAGCCTTCCGCAATTGGCAACGCTCTCGATTCTGACTCGAGTCAAGCTCGACAGTTCGAGCGGCCGCGTTGAGGGCAGTAAGGTGGTTCGCCCGGCAGCAAGCACACCCGGCAGGCCATTGGGGATCCATCCTCAAGACGCCGCCCTGGGTTTATGCGCTGGCAAGCCTACCAAGTTAACGTAGGGTGGACATACAAAGGAAGATCGAATAGGGAAATAACATGCATTGTATTGAAAATACTGTAGAGTTATATTACATAAATTGTTACCGCGGTTCTAACTAAAGATAGAAATTGTCTTGGTCATGAACCTGCAGCGGCAATGAGAAACAGGGTGCCTAATCCCGGCGCTAGCCCTCCACCCTCTGGATTCCGTCGATGCGGCTGATGATGGGCTTGATACGCTCCTTGAGGGCCGCGATGTCCGCATCCTCCGGCAAGCTCTCTACCGTGGCTTCAAAGTCGAGGTCAGGATTCCAGTGCGCCACCTTGGCGAGGACCTTGGTCATGGCACCCCGGCAAAGCCTCCGGGACTCATCGGCCAGGGAGGCCGCCCGATTGGAGTGAAGCTGCTCCAGGGTTCCGAGGACACCCTCGAAGAAGACGGTCAGCTTGGCGTTGGGCCTCACGTTGCGCTCCGGGGTATACCTCACATTTGGCATCCCCATGGTAGCCAGCTGCATGGAGATCCTGCCGGCGACGTCCTCGAGGCACCCAACCCAACGATTCTCACGCTCCACAAAGTCTTTGTGGTTGGCGGTCTCGTTCTTCCGCGCCTGCTTCTCGGTCTCCAGATCCTTGGCCAGGGTCTCGTCCCGTGCCTTGCCCTCCGACAGCATCCCCTTAAGACCCTCCAGCTTCATCTTGAGGTCTTTGATGGAGTTGTTGGCCTCGGAGAGCTCCCCAGCCCTGTTGAGGACCGCGCCTTGCGCCTCAATCAGGGCACCATTGAGCGTGTCCTTCTCCTTGGCCAGCTTTTGGGCCTGGTCCCTCAGTCCGTCCTGCTCCACCTCTAGCTCCTTCACCTTGTCGGCGTGAACCAGAGCCTGGGCATCGAGTGCCTCCCTGTGCCTCTGCTCCAGCTCCTAGGTCCGTTGCACGACGAGCTTCACCACCTCCTCATTCTTGCCGCGGAGCATTGCGACAACCTTCTCCTCGCGAGCGGCAAGGTCCTCCTCCTGGGAGTTCAGCGCGGCCTGGTGCTGGGCTCGAGTGGCCTCGGCTGCGGCGACCAGGTTCTTCGCCATCTCCTGGGCCTTCTTGATGTCGGCCTGCTTCATGGTGAGCTCAACATCACGCTTGGTCAGCTCGCCCTGGGCGGCCTTCAGCTCCTCACAAGCTTGGCGGAACCAAGTTTGCGTCTCGGTGACGCGTCCCTTGAGGTTCGCATCCGCTTTGTCCACCGTTGCCATCCTGGACTTGCCCTTGTCCAGGCGGGCACGGTGGAGTGCCTGAAGCTTCCGAAAGTTGGGGCCCATGGCCTGGAGAAGCCGCTCCTCCTGGGAACCATCGCCACCGGCGCTCGGGTCGTCAACAACCTCGAGCCCGGCGGCGGCAAGCACCTCCTCGTCGAACACCTCGCCCTCGACGGGCGCCCTGGAGCTCGACGCCCCTGGAAGGTTGGCGAACAAGTCATCGCTCACCCTCAGGTACCTGCCTGAGCCAGAGGCAGCGGAAGAAGAAGGTTGGTCATAAACCACCTCCTCCTCGGCAGCGGCCTTGCCGGCCTCCTCGGCAGCAGCCTTGCCGGGCTCCCCGGCATGCCCCTTGGCAGCGTCCTCAGTGGCACCCTTGGCGGTCTCCACGGCAGCAATCTTCTCAGCCTCCGCCGCGGCATCCTTGGCGACATCTTCGATGACGGTTTCAATGTCCTCTGGGTCCACCGAGGGAAGATCTAGATACCGAGAAGGGGATGAGGCGAGGCCAAGACCAAGATTCAGAAAGAACAGAAAAGGAACAGGGACGGAAAGCGAGTGACTTACCAGTGCCGGGTTGGGAAGCAGAGGTCCCCTCCCCGCCAACATTGGACGCTGAGGCGAAGCCACCAGCGCCCGAGTTCGCCTCCTCCTCCTCCGTGTGTATGGGCTTGGTGCTTGGCGCCCTTGCCGGGGACGCACCTCGGGGCAGCGTGCTTCATGGGGGCGGCGTGTTGGGAGTAGCCCTCTGTGGCTCCTCCTGCTGCTGTCCTCCTCCTGCAAGCACGGCAAGGTCAGCACCAAGGGATCATGCCCCCAACGCACGTTGACGAGGGGTGAGTGATGAACTTACGCTGGGGGCTGTGTCGGGGGCTGCTGTCAGGACTGCTCAACACCACCAGCGGTGTGCCGGCAGCGCCTGCCGGGGGCTGGCCGCCCGCCAAAGCCTTGGCCCTCTTCACCCTCTGGGCCAGCGTCTCCGCGTCCCTGCAAAGATGAAAACAAGTCAAGATAAGTGGCACGGTCTGAGGAGACGGAGATGACAGAAAGGAACAAAATACTTACTCGTCCTCCACCTCCTCCTCTGCTGCCTTCCTCTTCCTCCTTGGGCTGAGGGAACCGAAGTCGAAGATGACCTCCACGTCATCGTCTGCCGGAGGAGGGGAAGCTGATGGAGTCCGGGGGCGCTTGGACGAAGAAGAGGCAGTTGCTTTCTTCCTCGCTGTCGCGGCCTTCACCAACTTCTTCGCCGCCGCGGCCCTTGTCTGGCGCCCGGACCCCTCCTGGACTTGCTGCGGTTGTACAGTCCTGCCGGGCCGGACTGGCTCGCTGGAGGTGGCCCGCCGCAGGACCCGCCCTCTCCCCGTGACTGGAGGGTCGACAGCCTTGGCCTCCTCCGACGACGACTCGTCGACCACATCTTCGACGAGAGGGGCCCTGGTGCCGGCGCTGCTGGGCTCCCCAGCAGACTCCACCCACTGGGCGAGCTCCTTTTCCTCCGCCTCCGCCGCGGCCTTGTCCTCCACGCCACCGGCGCTGCCGACCTCCTTGGCGAGCTCCGCCTCCGCCACCCTGGCAGCAATGTAGTCCAGCTCCTCCTAGGTGGTGTCCTGGATGAGCCGCGGCTCGGCGCTGAGGTACTTCTCGTCCAGGGTGTCAAAAAACTCCTGCACCTGATCCTCCGGCGGCTCGGCCCAACTTGGGATGAGGCCGTGCGCGTTGAACTCCGGCATCATGGTGATGATGTCATTTCGACATGAGTTTCAGCGGGACCATCCATCCCGGCACCTTAAACAAGGGCCCCTTGGCGACCTTGCCGGCCTTTGCGGCAGCCCTCGCGGCCTTGCCGGACCGCTCGACCTCGCCGTCGCAGTTCACATCGAGCTGGAAGAGCCGCTGGCAGAAGTGGGCGTGCCCCATCACCGTGAGGTTGTGGTCCAGGCAGGGGCGGAGCCTCATGATGTCGGCGGCGTTCGTGAAGAGCCAGGCCGGCCTCCCCTTGTTGTGTAGCGGAGCGATTTGGCAGCGGATGAAATCCGCCCCGATCATCTCAAGGGTGAGCCCGGCCTCGGTGAGATGAAGAATCCTGGTGGTGGCGACCGTGAGCGTCTTGTCGTTGACGTCAACATCGCTCCAGTCGCTCCTGCGGACCGGCGGTGCGTGGCGAACCCGGCAAAAGTCCGTCGGATCCTTCTCTTCAATCCAGCACCACCGGCCCCGCCACTCCTCCCACCTCTCCTTCCGGGCACCGTCCGGATATGTCCCTTTCTCCTAGGTCCTTGGAATCTAGGCGACACAACCGGAAATGGCGCCCCCCTTTTGGATGCGAGGGAAGAAGTAGTGGCGGAAGAGCGCCGTGTTGGGGTGCACCCCGGCAAAACCCTCGCAGAGGTGCGGAAAAAGAGCCATGCATGCCACAGCATTTGGAATAATATCCAAAAGGCGGAAGCCAAAGGTGTGCATGATGTCACTGAAGAAATCAAAGAAAGGGGAACAGAGCCCGCAGGAGAAGTAATCAACGAAGAATGGGTACCGACTCGGGCCGGCTTCGGCGAAGGCGGCGGGGATGATGCGCGTGGCCGAGTGCCCCGTCGTCTCGCTTCCCGTCTTGCACCCCCACAGGTGCTTGAAGTAGTTCCGGAGTTCGACTGCGTCGACCGTCGATGGGAACTAGGCGTGCTACGTCCGCCGCACCGCCAGCTCGCTCTGCGACGGCTCCTTCTCCCCGGCGTCCTTGGCCACTCCCTTGCCTCTGCTGGTCTTGGGTGCCATGGCGGCTGCGGGTGGCGAGGAATGGAGAATGGCGAAGGCGCGGCGGCGGCGAGTGAAGGCAAGAGCTTGAGAAGGAGGAAGAAGGGGACGGCGGTTCCGAGATTGGGGAAAGCACGAAGGGTAAATGAGCAGCGCACCCACGGTTATTCCTTTTTACGGGGAAGGCGCGGGCCGCCTCTTTTCCCATTAACCACGATGTGACGCATGCGTGCGGGAACCACCCCACGCATGACCCCCACGTCAAGCATGACCCTCCAAGTCGCGCGTTCAACGCGGGTCGTGGGGAAGCGCAGTGGACGAGAAGTTACTGCCGTAAAAATCCTGCCCCGACTGCCCGCGCACCATTCTAGGCCTGGCCCAACAACGTGTCGCGCTTATGTGTGGCCCTGGCCTGGGGGCTCCTGTCGGTGTACAAAAGTAGGGGCTCTCCTTTTGACCCCTTTACTTGTGCACGGGCAGTCAGAGCCGCGCGCCGCAGCCACACTTAGCATGGCAGAAGAGGGGAGCCGGAGAGAAGCCGAAGCACAAGACAAACAAGGCAACGCCAAGACCAGAAACACAAGACAGCAAAGGGGCGAGGTGGACTCCCCCGGCAAGACCCTTGCCGGGGCGGCCTCCGCGGCCCCGCCAAGAGCCTTGCCGGGGCAGTTTGCCCAATGCCAGTAGAGTGAGCCACCCTTGGCCCAAGGGCTCCAAACACCGTCAACTACGTTGGACCCAGCGCTCGGGAGGCACCTCTGTGGTGGCATGCAGATCTTTGTCAAGATCATCAATACCCGGGATCCGATGAGGACCAGAAGACGGCGACCCTCGGCGGGATCCTAGCCGAGGAAATCCACAAGACCCCCGGCAAGTGCCTTGCCGGGGATGACTGCGACGCCACAACAAGACCCTTGCCGGGCCCCCGGCAAGACCCTTACCGAGGACGTCAGCGGGGCCACAGCCAGGCCCGCATCAACCAAGACTCCGCCGCCGTGTGCATGCAGCTGCCAGCCCAACCAGCTGGGCAGGCACCTTCGTGGCAACATGCGGCTTCCAGGCCAACTCAGAAAGCACCTTAGTGGTGGCATGCAGATCTTCGTGAAGGCCCTGCCACCGCGTCACCACAGCTGCCTGCCTGCCTACATGGCGCTGCATGCATCGCTGGCCTGGGCGCGTGTCGAAGCGAGGCGGAGTGGCGACGGACGGGACGGGCCTCGTTCCCGTCCCCGATAAAGCTAATGGACACCTAAGTAGAGCATTTAATGCGCTTTGTCCCATAATGCCGGGCGATAAGCTCGCGCACTGTACGCCTTTCCACCTCCTGTGTGCCACTGTGGCAACCTCTTTTCAACTATAAAAGGAGGCCCAAGGCATACTAGAGACGGATGCGGCTCTTTGGAACTACGCAGCGACCGTAGCTAGTTCGAGAGCTCAAGAACACTCTGAAATATATCCAGCAAAGCAGGACTAGGGTTTTACGCATCCTCGCGGCCCGAACCTGGGTAAATGATCCGTGTGCTAACTCCTGAACCTGCTCTCCTCACAACCTCGCGCTCGCCAATCGTAGAAGGGATCCCAGTGACCCCATAGGTGTCGTTTCCACCGACAGCGTCCTACAGTCAGCGTGTGCTCTGATACCATCTTGTAGGGATTCGACCTCAGACGGTCAAATCTTTGTGTATAAGTGTCATCCCTGGATCGGTAATGCTGACACACATAGTACTTGAAGGATTTATAACAGAGTGCAATCACACACTCTCAAAAGAGAACTTATTACAATAATATGGCTTAAGGCCAACTAAATAAGATAACTGCGGAAGCATCGAAGGTAAAATGAGTCCATCAACTCCAACGGCATAGCTGAGTGCACGACAACGACCTAGCGCACCTTACTCTTCGTCTGAAAAGTCTGCAACATAATACGTTGCAGCCCGAAAACGGGTCAGCACATGGAATATGCTGGCAAAATAACACTGTAGAGCAATGAACAAGATAAATGCTAACACTACATGCATATATGGCTGGTGGAGGCTCTACGGTTATCATGTTTTTGCGAAAAGCCAATTTTTTTCCTACAACAAAGGAATATATTTTGTTTAACTATCATGGTGGTTGATAATATATTGAGAATGGAAACCCCATCTCAATCCCAAAATTAAATAGTTAACAACCCAACAAATTAATTTAGAATGATGAGATCAAATCAATAATTCAAGTACCAGATACTCAAGATGTCCATAACCGGGGACATGGCTAACCATGATTAGTTTTTGCACTCTATAGAGGTTTGCACACTTTTCCCCACAAGACTCGATCTCCTACGTTGGTTTTCTCGCACTACATGGTGTTTGAGAAACGGATGACCGAGACACAGTCTTTCAGAAGCATTAACTCTTTCGATGGGTAGACCGTACCACCTACAACCCCTACATCTGCTAGTTTACCACTGAAAGAGGTTACACAACCTACTCAACTATGCCAGAGCCCATAATGGCTTGTGGCTGCACACGGAAGTTTCTAGCATGAATAATCTTATGATCCCTTTGAGCTTGGGTGGCGAACCATAGGATGATCACACGGATTCCCCGGGGTCTCCTTGGACAACACTGGATTCCCCAGGTGCCCACAAACAATCCACCCAGATGTGTGTTAAAGTAGCCACCTTAAATAAACCCTTAGTTAACATTAATCTCTCACATCTGTCATGAATCACTCAAACCAATCCACGTCTACGAGCATAGCATAGCAATATAACATAGCCTAGAAGTAACTCCCGGGGTTTGAATAAAAGGGCAATAGGTACTACCTCAACTACTACTTCCCAATACCCACATGTTATCAATCCTACTCATGCAACATTTGAGGGTTGAAACTAATGCATAAAAACTGGGTAATAAAGGGATATGATCAAAGTATTACTTGCCTTGCTGACGATCTGCAAACCCTAGATACTCGTAGTAGCACGCTTCGCACTCCGGAAATTCTATCGCAAACAAACAATAGCATACATAAGCACTCAAGCATAGATACAATGGTAAAACTCAGATGAGAAAAATCAAATCTGATAGTTCACCTGAAGAGCTTTGATTTGCAAAAAGAATCAATCGAATCCGAGCTATGGAACTAAAACTTCGTTCAAAAGAAATTCGAATTCAAATCTGCTTGATACCAAATTTTAAATTGTCAAAACCATGTTCAAGTTGATTAACTGGAAAGAGGGGTTCGAGACGAAGATTTTGGCGTTGGTTTCACTGGATTTGGAAGAACGGTTTAAAAGTTGCGTGGGTTTGAAGATTAGGGGCTAATCTGCGATAAAAATAATTGCGGATAGGTCCCTGGCGAAAGAAACAGAAAAAGAAAAATCTATCGGGCAGACGTCCGCTAATAGAGACAAACGAACGAATTCGTTCGTTATAAGAACTAACGAACGAACGTTCACAGAATAGATCTAACCGAAGAAAAACCGTTCTTTAAAAAAACCTAATTAGATCTAGGGTTTACCGAAATAAACCGACGAAAAACTGGACAAAAACCGGTCGGCGGCGGCGGATCCGAACAGTGGCGGGGCGGCATGGTCAATGGCAAGGCGGCGGGGCTAGGCAGGGCTCGGGCGGCGGCGGCGTGCGACGGCGCAGCAGCAGCACCAGTGGCGGGCGGCGGCGCGGGCTGCAGCGGCGGTGGCGGGGGCGGCTCCGGCGGCTCGGGACGGGGTGCAGAGGAGCGGCGGCGGCGGCTACTTATAGGAGGGGGGGCGGCCTCGGCTTGCAAAAGGGGGCACGGGCGGCGGTGTCCGGGCGGGACACGGCGGCGTGGCTCGGGACTCTGTCCCGAGTCGAAGAGGGAGGCGGCGGCGCATTGGGCCGGCCTGCTCGGCTGGGCCGTTGGCCCAGTCAGGCGAAACATAAAAAAAAAATTCCGCCGAAGAAAAAAAGCCTACATAAATATAAAAGAAATTCTAAAAATGGCAAAAAAAAAACAATTTTCACCGTTTAAATAAAATACTTAGAACAAAGTGAACATTTTTCGGGCCTAAGAATGCAATTTTGAAAAATGCATTTTTTCTAATTCAAATAAATTAGCAATAAAAGTCCAAATAAAATATTTATTTGATTTTAACATTTTTCCGCCAATATTTCTTTTATTTTGGAGAAGTCATTTTATCTCCTCTCATTTATTTTTAATATTGGAAATACTTTGGAGAGAAAAATTATTAAAATCAAAATGATCCTTTCTTTCAAATTTGAGAAATTCAAATATGAAATTTTTGTGAAATCCCCAACTCTCTCCATGGGTCCTTGAGTTGCTTAAGATTTCTAGGATCACACAAAAATGCAAGTAAAATATGATATGCATATGATGACCTATGTATAACATCCAAATTGAAAATTGGGATGTTACAAACACTTTCCAAGGAATTTATTATTTGTCAACATAAAGTAAATTTCATTTCGGGACTGGGCATCCCTAATACCTTTGCCTTACTCTCGTGCAATGACAAGTGAATAAACACTCATCGTGAGAATAACATATCTAGCATGGAAATATATTAGCCACCCCTAGCGTTTCATGAGCGGTACGAGCACACAAAAGAGAAATTTATTTTTAAAATTAGAGATGGCACATACAAATTTGCTTAGAACGGCAAAATAATACTGCATATAGGTAGGTATGGTGGACTCATGTGGCAAAACTAGTTTAAAGGATTTTGGATGCACAAGTACTGATCATACTTAGTGCAAAATGAAGGCTAGCAAAAGATTGAGAAGCGACCAACCAAGAAACGAAAAATCTCATAAGCGAGCATTAAGCATAATTAACACCGAATAATGCACCACAAGTAGGATGTAATTTCATTGCATAACTATTGACTTTCGTGCTTGCATAGGGAATCACAAACCTTAACACCAATATTCTTACTAAAGCATACTTAATCATCAACATAACTCACATATCACATCATCATATCTCAAAACTATTACAAGGAATCAAGTTTACTTTGTCCAATGATCTTCATGAAAGTTTTTATTATATCCTTCTTGGATATCTATCACTTTGGGACTAATTTTCATGTGTTGCTTTTGATAAGCACAAATAAAAATATGTGAAGATCATGAGCATAATATTTCTTTCTCTCAAATTAATTTAAGTGAAGCAAGAGAGAATTTCCTAACTCTCAAATAAATCTGAGTGAAGCATGAGAGCATTTCTTCAAAAATACTAAAGCACACCGTGCTAAAAAAAGAGATAAGTGAAGCACTAGAGCAATTCCATAGCTCATAAAGATTTAAGTGAAGCATAGAGAGCAATTCTAACAAGTCATGGCATAATTTTGGCTCTCTCAAATAGGTGTGTCCAGAAAGGATTCAAGACTTAAAAAAACAAGCAAATACTCATATCGTACAAGACGCTCCAAGCAAAACTCATAATATGTGACGAATAAAAACATAGTTCCGAGTAAAATACCGATGGTCGTTAGAAAAAAGAGGGGATGCCACTCGGGCATCCCCAAGCTTAGTTGCTTGCTTCTCTTTGGACAATAGCGTGGGATGCCATGGGCATCCCCAAGCTTAGGCTCTTCTTACTTCTTATTCCTTCATCCATCATAACATCACCCAAAACTGAAAACTTCAATCACACAAAACACAACAAAACCTTTGTGAGATCCGTTAGTATAAGAAAACAAATCACTACTATAAGTACTATTGCAAACCATTCATATTTTATTCTTGCATTATATCTACTATATTCCAACTTTTCTATGGCAAAAAACCATAGAGTCATCAAAACAAGCACACAACGCAAAGAAAACAGAATCTGTCGAAAACAAAAAAATCTGTAGCAATCTAGATATTTCGAATACTTATGAAACTCCAAAAATTCTGAAAAATTAGGACCACGTGCAATTTGTATATTAATCTTCTGCAAAAAGAATTGGTATTTTATCATGCTTCTGTTAAAATGAGAATTATTTTCGTGAGCGCAAAAGTTTCTGTTTTTTAGCAAGATCAAATCAACTATAAACCAACATAATCCTAAAGGCTTTGCTTGGCACAAATACTAACTAAAACACAAAAAACACAATCATAACAGTAGAATAATTGTGCAAACACTCAAGAGCAGAAAGCAAAAGACAAAATTAAATTTTATTCATTGGGTTGCCTCCCAACAAGCACTATCGTTTTACGCCCTTAGCTAAGCATAAAGCAAAGGATCTAAGTATTGTCATCTTTGTTTCTAGATCCATAAGATGCCCTCATGATTGATATGGTAGCCTAATTCTTGTTCTAGGGAAGTGTTCCATACCCTTCCTTAGTGGAAATTGAATTTAATATTGCCTTCTTTCATATCAATCACGGCACCAATAGTACGTAAAAATGGTCTACCAAGAATAATTGGACAAGACAGATTGCGATCAATATCAAGAACAATAAAATCTATGGGCACATAATTCCTATTTGCAAGAATAATAACATCATAAATTCTTCCCATAGGCTTTTTAATAGTAGAATCCGCCAAGTGCAAATTTAAAGAACATTCTTCGATATCGATAAGACCAAGCACATCACAAAGAGATTTAGGAATTGTAGAAACACTAGCACCCAAGTCACATAAAGAAAAACACTCATAATTTTTAATCTTGACTTTGATGGTAGGTTCCCATTCATCATGTAATTTTCTAGGAATTGAAACTTCTAATTCCAATTTTTCTTCCAAAGCTTTCATCAATGCATCAACAATATGTTCAGTAAAAACAATACAATCAATTAAAGAGCAACTATCATAATTAAAGTCTTTGTAATCCAAAAGAGTGGGCACATCTAGTTAAAGTTTTGACCTCATCAATTTTCTCAACAAGATTTTGACCCTCCAAATTATCGGGACGCCTTCTAGCTAAAGTTGACTCTTGTCAGGCCCTTTTTCATCAATCTTAATTTTACTAAACAAAGAATCAATAGAAGAAACACCAATCATTTTAAGATATTCATCATTTTTATCCTCTAACGAGATTGGTTTAGCGGCCATTTGATTTACTAGGGTGGCTTGTGCACCGGATATTTTTCCTAACAAACTTTTAGCAAAAGCATACTTAGATTGGAGATTGCAAACTTCTCTACTAATATCATCAAGTTGTTTTGTTATAGCATCTAGCACAACGGAGTTCTCCTTAAGTTCTTCGGTAAAATATTTATTATGCTCAAATTATGTAGTCATATATTCCTTGGTACTTTTCTCAATTTCAAGCAAAATATTGGGGTAAGGAACATCATAATATTTTCTTTGAGGCATCATGACTATGCAAACAAGAAAGCACGCAAAAACATATCTGACGAGAAAACGACGAACGAAAAAGAGGGCGAATAAAATGGCAAATTTTTGTGAAGTGGGGGAGAGGAAACGAGAGGCAAATGGAAAATAATGTAAATTGCAAGGAGATGAGATTTTTTATTAGGAACCTGGTAGATGTTGATGATGTCTCCCTGGCAACGGCGCCAGAAATTCCTTTTGATGTCTGCTAGAACTACGTCGGTATTTCCCGAAAGAGGAAGGAATGATTCAGCACAGCAACGATAGGTATTTCCCTCAGTGATGAGACCAAGGTTATCGTACCAGTGGGAGAACCAAGCAACACTACATAAACGTCACCTGCACACAAATAACACATACTCGCAACCCGACGTGTTAAAGGGGTTGTAATTCCCTTTCGGGCAATGGCGCCAGAAATTGGCAAGTGGACGTGAGAAAGTTGTAATAGATTGAATAAATGGATCGCAAATAAGATAAAGTGCAGCAAGGTATTTTTGTATTTTTGGTTTAATAGATCTAAAAATAAAAGCAAATAAAAAAATAGATCATGAAGGCAAATATAATAAAGAGGAGACCCGGGGCCGTAGATTTCACTAGTGGCTTCTCTCGAGAAAAATACCAAACGGTGGGTAAACGAATTACTGTTGGGCAATTGATAGAACTTCAAATAATCATGATGATATCTAGGCAATGATCATTATATAGGCATCATGTCCAAGATTAGTAGACCGACTCCTGCCTGCATCTACTACTATTACTCCACACATCGACCGCTATCCAGCATGCATCTAGTGTATTAAGTTCATGGAGAAACGGAGTAATGCAATAAGAACGATGACATGATGTAGACAAGATCTATTTATGTAGAAATAGACCCCATCTTGTTATCCTTAATAGCAACGATACATACATGTCGGTTCCCCTTACGTCACTGGGATCAAGCACCGTAAGATCGAACCCATCACAAAGCACCTCTTCCCATTGCAAGATAAATAGATCAAGTTGGCCAAACAAAACCCAAATATCGGAGAAAAAATATGAGGCTATAAGCAATCATGCATATAAGAGATCAAAGAACACTCAAATAACTTTCATGGATAAAAAGATAGATCTGATCATAAACTCAAAGTTCATCGGATCCCAACAAACACACCGCAAAAAGAGTTACATCATATGGATCTTCAAGAGACCATTGTATTGAGAATCAAAAGAGAGAGAGGAAGCCATCTAGCTACTAACTATGGACCCGTAGGTCTACAAATAACTACTCACACATCATCGGAGAGGCACCAATGGGCATGATGAACCCCTCCGTGATGGTGTCTAGATTGGATCTGGTGGTTCTCGAACTTGCGGCGGATTGATTTTCGTCGACTCCCCTAGGGTTTCTGGAATATTGGGGTATTTATAAAGCAAAGAGGCGGTGCGGGAGGCCCCCGAGGTGGGAACAACCCACCAGGGCTCGCCTGGGCCTCCAGGCGCGCCCTGGTGTCTTGTGCTCACCTCGGGCTCCCTCTTCGGAACTTCTTTGGTCCACTGGATGTCTTCTGGTCCCAAAAAATCCACAAAATTTTTTCCTGCATTTGGACTCCGTTTGTTATTGATTTTCTGCGATGTAAAAAACATGTAGAAAACAGCAAATGGCACTGGGCACTATATCAATAGGTTAGTACCCAAAAATGATATAAAATGACTATAAAATGATTGTAAAACATCCAAGAATGATAATATAACAGCATGGAACAATCAAAAATTATAGATACGTTGGAGACGCATCTATATTGTGGCTGTTTTGAGGAAGGTATATGGTGGGTGTATGGTACCGGCGAAAGTTGCGCGGTACTAGAGAGGCTAGCAATGGTGGAAGGGTGAGAGTGCGTATAATCCATGGACTCATCATTAGTCATAAAGAACTCACATAGTTATTGAAAAAATCTATTAGTTATTGAAACGAAGTACTACGTGCATGCTCCTAGGGGGATAGATTGGTAGGAAAAGACCATCGCTCGTCCCCGACTGCCACCGATAAGGAAGAAAATCAATAAATAAATCATGCTCCAACTTCGTTACATAACAGTTCACCATACGTGCATGCTACGGGAATCACAAACCTTAACACAAGTATTTTTCCAATTCACAATTACTCACTAGCATGACTCTAATATCACCATCTTTATATCTCAAAACAATCATAGGGAATCAAACTTCTCATAGTACTCAATGCACTTTATATGAAAGTTTTTATTATACCCCTCTTGGATGGCTATCATATTAGAACTAAATTTATAACCAAAGAAAATTACCATGCTGTTTAGAGACTCTCAAAATAATATACGTGAAGCATGAGAGTTCAATAATTTCTATAAAATAAAGCCATCGACGTGCTCTAAAAAGATATAAGTGAAGCACTAGAGCAAAAGTGCCTAGCTCAAAAGATATAAGTGAAGCACATAGAGTATTCTAATAAATCACGATTCATGCGTGTCCCTCTCAAAAGGTGTGTACAACAAGGATGATTGTGGAAAACTAAAAGGCAAATACTCATATCATACAAGATTCTCCAAGAAAACACATATCATGTGGTGAATAAAAATAGAGCCTCAAGTAAAGTTACCGATAGACGAAGACGGAAGAGGGGATGCCTTCCGGGGCATCCCCAAGCTTAGGCTCTTGGTTGTCCTTGAATATTACCTTGGGGTTCCTTGGGAATCCCCAAGATTAGGCTCTTGCCACTCCTTATTCCATAGTCCATCAAATCCTCACCCAAAACTTGAAAACTTCACAACACAAAACTCAATAGAAAATCTCATAAGCTCCTTTAGTATAAGAAAATAAATCAGCACTTTTGGTCCTGTTGTGAACTCATTCTTTATTTATATTGGTGTAATATATCTACTGTATTCTAACTTTTCCATGGTTCATACCCCCCGGATACTACCCATAGATTCATCAAAATAAGCAAACAACACATAGAAAACAAAATCTGCCAAAAACTGAATAGTCTGTAGTAATCTGGATAGTTCGAATACTTTTGTAAGTCCAAAAATTCTGAAATATTAGGACAACTTAGGAAATTTTTATATGAATCTTTTGTAAAAAATCAGAATTTTATCACGCTACTGTGATTTTTAAATATTCTGGGACTGGGCGCAAAAGTTTCTGTTTTTCAGCAACATCAAATCAACTATCACCGTAAGCCATCCCAAAGGTCTTACTTGGCACAAACACTAACTAAAATACAAAAACACATCTAACCAGAGGCTAGATGAATTATTTATTGCAAAACAGAACCAAAAAGCAAAGAACAAAAATAAAAATGGGTTGCCTCCCAACAAGCGCTATTGTTTAGCACCCTTAGCTAGGCATGAAAACACAAATAGATCTAGATATTATCATGTTTGGTATGCGATTCTTCAATTGCACACTTGTAATCCTTAGGAGATTATTTGGTTTTATCAATTATCAAACTCCTAGGCAAGTAATCAAGAAATTCACTCGTGGCAATCGGTTCCTTAATAATATCGAAAAAATTGGGATGAACACTTATTGTTTTGAGATCTTCATTTTGTTTACTAGAAAATTCACCCTTATTCTTAGGAACGTAAATAGACTCGGTAGTCTTAGTAGGAGTGTCGGATTTTGGGCTCCGGCAAAACCCTTAAGGTTCGAACTCTGGGGTGCGCGTGAAGATCTCTCCCTCACAGATCACGCCCTCACACACTTCGCGATCTCTAGGCTAGGCACGACGAACTCACAACACACGAGACAGAAGATTTATACTGGTTCGGGCCACTGTTGTGGTGTAATACCCTACTCCAGTGTGGTGGTGGTGGATTGCCTCTTGGGCTGAGGATGAACAATACAAGGGGAAGAACAGCCTCCTGAGGAGACGTGTTCTTGTGCTTTGTGTGGGTGAGGCTTGCTCAAGGTCAGTTCGAGCTGCCTCCTACTGTGGTGGCTAGTCCTATTTATAGAGGCCCCGGTCCTCTTCCCAAATATTGAGCAGGAAGGGATCCCACAACGGCCAATTTGAAAGGGGATAGCTAGTACAACTCATCCTGACAAAAGTAGTCTTCGCCTGCCAAAGGCTCTGGTAGTGACGCCGTCTTGGGCTGCACGGTGACCTCTGTCTTGCCGTCCTGCTGGTCTTGGTCTCGTTGCACCGATATGGAAACCTTTGCCTCATGCCTTGGAACTCCTCGCCTGCGCTTGCCTCCTTAGCACCAAAGTGGAAACAAGGACACTGTGTGCGCCGGCGCCCGCCTGGCTTTGGTCGTCATGGCTGACGTCATGAGAACCTCGCGAGGTTTTCCTTGCCTTGATCTCTTCGCCCCTCGTGAGCCAGCCTAGTGAGGCCACTCTCGAGGAGGTCTTGCGTCGTCCACCTCACGAGGCTTGGCCCCTCTCGAGGGTCTTGAGTGCTCGTTGGTGAAGATGGGCCGTACGGGCCCGCTCGCAGAGCCACGCCGTGGGCCGCAGGCAGGCAAGTTTGGGGACCCCCGTTCCCAGAACGCCGACAATAGCCCCCGGGCCCAAGGCGCGCTCGGACTTGGCTTCGAGGCGAAGCCAAAGGGCAAGTGCGGAGCGCCGCGAGCCCCAACAGCCTGCGGCCCTGGTCGACGTGTGGCAGTTGATTGGACGTGGGCATCTCCGCGTCCCCATGCTGCCTCGGCAACTGCCCGACTTGACGAGTCTCTGCTGCATGCAAGGAAAAACCATCATTACCTGTGATCGTGGGGGCGCTGGTTGGCCTTCTCCTGCTATAAATGGGGGGGGGGTAGAGCCCCTGTCGCCCATCTCCTCCCATTCCGCTCGCTTCTCCCCCTCTGCTCCATTGTTAGTAGCGACACCAATGGTGCCCATCCGAAGGTTTTCCGCTGCGGAGAAAGGAAAAGCTCCCCGCGATGAGCCAGGGCCACTTCCGCCAAAGAAGAGGCCGGTCCATCGCCGTGACGTGGTGGTGATGCAGGAGGTGACCAGGCCTTGGTGCGAGCGTCCTCCCCCGGGGTATCCATTACCCCTGTACGCCCAAGCCGTAGGCTCAGGAGGAGGAGGCGATGAGCGGCGCCGCCCACGCCGCAGCCATGGTCGTCGCACTGCGGTGGCGCGCGTTGCCGCCCCCGGAGCCCACGCTGCGGACTCCTCGCGCGAACTCGTGCTGTGGGCGGCGATGCCTTCGAGCACTTGGATCCGCTTCCCTTCCTTCTTCTCTGCCGAGATGCCGCCGAGGAGGCCTCTCGAGCTTTGGCTGCAGCATGCCGACTGTGACGCGCCGGCGACCGGAGCGGAAGTCGAAGCCGTCTCCCCGGGCAAGATCTTCATGACCCGAGGCTGGGGTGAGGTCACTAGCGTGTGCCGCACGGAAGGCGCCCTCGCGATCCACTTTGAGTACGATGGCGCCTCCATGTTGTCCTTCAAGGTCTTTGACGCGGAAGGCCGCCGCCTGTAGTGCTGCTCTGGGAGGGGCCATCGGGCCGTCACCGGAGAAGGGGCAGGGCCTGCTGCCCACGGCGCCAGCGGCTCCTCCGAAGGTGGCAGCGACGCTTGGGAGTCCAGCGACTCCCCGTAGGGGCGCGTAAAGGGTCCGCAATTTCCTTTGTTGATATTATCCTTGTTGTGGAATGGTGCGTGTGCCTGTCCCGTTCCAGCTTGGTTTCCCTTTTCTAACCTTGCAACGGCTTGGCGCTCTACGCTGACAGGTCCCGGTCCCCAGGCAGGCTTCAGCCGTCGCTGGTATGCCAGGTCGCGATGCCGTGGTTAAGGCCAGGAGGTGAGCGGCCCGAGGTCCTGTAAGAGCCCCTGAGTCGCGATGCTCAGGAGGTCCCCTTTAGCGTGCAAGCGGCCGCCGAGAGGTAGGAAAGGGAGACTACGTTGCCGTAACGGGGCAACACAAATGCGGGCGCTGGGCACGCCTTCCTATGCAAGGGAGGGAGGCGCCCCAGGTGCGGGCGCTGATCCTAACGAGGTACCACTCACGACGCCACCCTCCTGGGGTCCTGCACGGAGTAGCTACTTCTTCTTCTTGGGGACAACCTCAGGAGGGTACCGAGCTGCACTGTTGTCGGGGTCTTCGATTGACGCTGCTTGGAAGGCACGCTCGAGGGAGCACACCACATCTCTTTCTTCGCAGGGGACTGTGATGATCCCTCCGCTCCCTGGCATCTTGAGGACGTCGTAGCCGTGGTGCGTCACCGCCATGAACATGGCCAGGGCTGGATACCCGAGGATGGCATTGTATGGCAGACGGATGTGTGCGACGTCGAAGTCGGTGAGCTCGGTGCGGTAGTTGTTGCGTTCTCCGAAGGTGACAGGGAGGCAGACCTGCCCTATCGATGTGGTGGAACCGTCGGTCACTCCTGAGAAGGGCTTAGTGGGCTGAAGCTGATCGTAGGGCACTTGGAGACTGTCGAACGTGTCGACGAACAAGACGTTGAGCCCTGCACTGCCATCGATGAGGGTCTTGGTGACTTGTACGTTGCTGATGACGGGTGAACAAAGCATCGGGAGAGCGCCAGCGGTAGCCGCGCACTTGAGCTGATCTGCCGAACTGAAAGTGATGGAGCACTTGGAGCACCTGAGCGGGCAAGTGGCCTCGAGCTTGGGAAGGACTGTGTTCACCTCGCGAGCAAACTGCTTCAAGATTCGCTGTGAGGCTGGGGCTTGAGCTCCGCCCAAGATGCAGGCGATAGCACGCGGCCCCTGGAAGCCCCCGACCCCCTCGTCTTGATGGTGGTCGTTGTTCCTTCTTGGTGGGGGCGGCAGCGGAGGAAGCCCAGCATTGCCATGAGGACGGTCCTCGCGAGGCTGATCCCTCCAGGAACCCTCGCGAGGTGGATCCTGCCAGCGGTCCTCATGAGGCCGGTCGCGCCACTCCTGGCACGGGCCACGGTCGTCCCAGCGTCCTTCGACATGTCCTCCTCCTCGGTCGTAGCCTCGGTCGTTGCGCTCGGGGGGTCGACTGAAGCGTCCGTCGTGAATGGCCCTGAGCTCTTGACAATCGTTGGTGTTGTGCTTGTGCACGTTGTGGAAGGCGCATAACGGCCGGCTGCTCTAGGATGACTCAGGCTTGTCCCTACCGCGCTTCGTTTCCGGCTCCGCCGCGAGCACGGCGACTCCCTTGCGCTTCACGTCCTTGGCCTTGGATTTCTTTTCCTTCGGGTCGGCAGCTGGGAGCTCGAGGTGGGAAAGGCGCCCTTCCTCAGCCCTTGCGCACTTGGTCGCCAGGTTGAACAGCTCCAGGGATGTGCACAGCTCCTCGTGGATGGCGAGCTCCTCCTTCATCTTGACGTCGCAGACGCCATCGAAGAACGCCGAAATGATGGCCTCGTCCGTCACCTTGGGGATCTTCAGACGAACGTTGTTGAAGCGCTGGATGTACTTCTGGAGTGTCTCTCCTGGTTGTTGCTTGATGCGGCGCAGGTCACCCACGGACGGGGGGCGGTCGCGAGTGCCCTGGAAGTTGGCGACGAAGTGGTTGCGCATCTCGTCCTAGGAGGAGATCGAGCGTGGAGGCAGGTTCAGGCGCCACGAGCGAGCGCCGTCCTTGACCACCATGGGGAACCAGTTCGCCATGACTTTCTCGTTGCCGTTGGCTGTCTCGATGCTTTGCTCGTAGAGCTGCAAGAACTCCGCAGGGTCGGGGGTGCCTGTTGGGGATCGTTGCAGAAATTAAAAAAATTCAACGCATCACCAAGATCAATCTATGGAGTTTAATAGCAATGAGAGGGGAGTGCATCTTCATACCTTTGAAGATTGCGACACGGAAGCGTTACAAGAACATGGATGAGGGAGTCGTACTCGTAGCGATTCAGATCGCGGTTGATTCCGATCCAAGCGCCGAACAACGGCGCCTCCGCGTTCAACACACGTGCAGCTCGGTGACGTCTCCCACGCCTTGATCCAGCAAGGAGAGAGGGAGAGGTTGGGGAAGACTCCGTCCAGCAGCAGCACGACGGCGTGGTGGTGTTGGAGCAGCGTGGTACTCCGGCAGGGCATCGCCAAGCTTCGCGGGAGGAGGCGGAGGTGTTGGGGAGGGGGAGGGCTGCGCCTTGGATGTGGTGCAGCTGCCCTCCCACCCCCCCTCTATTTATAGGGGCAAGGGAGAGGGGGGCCTGCCCCCTCCAGATGGATCTAGAGGGGGGGGCAGCGGCCAAGGGGGGGAAGGCTTGCCCCCCAAGCCAAGGGGGCGCCCCCTTTAGGTTTCCCCCAAACCCTAGGCGCATGGGCCCTAGGGGGTTTTGGCGCCCAGCCCACCTAGGGGCTGGTTCCCCTCTATATTCAGCCCATAGGGCCCTCCGGGGCTGGTGGACCCTCCTGGTGGACCCCCGGAACCCTTTCGGTGGTCCCGGTACAATACCGATAGACCCCCGAACACTTCCGGCGACCGAATAAGGACTTCCCATAGGGCCCTCCGGGGCTGGTGGACCCTCCTGGTGGACCCCCGGAACTCCTCGTGACGTCCGGGATCTCATCCGGGACTCCGAACAATATTCGGTAACCACGTACAAACTTTCCCTATAACCCTAGCGTCATTGAACCTTAAGTGTGTAGACCCTACGGGTTCGGGAGTCATGCAGACATGACTGAGACATCTCTCCGGCCAATAACCAACAGCAGGATCTGGATACCCATGTTGTCCCCCACATGTTCCACGATGATCTCATCGGATGAACCGCGATGTCGAGGATTCAACCAATCCCGTATACAATTCCCTTTGTCAATCGGTACGTTACTTGCCCGAGATTTGATCGTTGGTATCCCAATACCTCGTTCAATCTCGTTACCGGCAAGTCACTTTACTCGTTCCGTAATGCATGATCCCGTGACTAACTACTTAGTCACATTGAGCTCATTATGATGATGCATTACCGAGTGGGCCCGGAGATACCTCTCCGTCATACGGAGTGACAAATCCCAGTCTCGATCCGTGCCAACCCAACAGACACTTTCGGAGATACCTGCAGTGCACCTTTATAGCCACCCAGTTACATTGTGACGTTTGGTACACCCAAAGCATTCCTACGGTATCCGGGAGTTGCCCGATCTCATGGTCTAAGGAAATGATACTTGACATTAGAAAAGCTTTAGAAAACGAACTACACGATCTAGTGCTATGCTTAGGATTGGGTCTTGTCCATCACATCATTCTCCTAATGATGTGATCCCGTTATCAATGACATCAAATGTCCATGGTGAGGAAACCGTAACCATCTATTGATCAACGAGCTAGTCAACTAGAGGCTCACTAGGGACATGTTATGGTCTATGTGTTCACACATGTATTACGATTTCCGGATAACACAATTATAGAATGAACAATAGACAATTATCATGAACAAGGAAATATAATAATAACCAGTTTATTATTGCCTCTAGGGCATATTTCCAACAGTCTCCCACTTGCACTAGAGTCAATAATCTAGTTACATTGTGATGAATCGTACACCCATAGAGTTCTGGTGTTGATCATGTTTCGCTGGTGGAAGAGGTTTAGTCAACGGATCTGCGACATTCAAATCCATATGCACTTTACAAATATCTATGTCTCCATTTTGAACATTTTCACGAATGGAGTTGAAGCGACGCTTGATGTGCCTAGTCTTCTTGTGAAACCTGGGCTCCTTGGCAAGGGCAATAGCTCCAGTGTTGTCACAGAAGAGAGTCATCAGCCCCGATGCATTGGGAATAACTCCTAGGTCGGCAATGAACTACTTCATCCAGATAGCTTCATGTGCTGCCTCCGAGGCTGCCATGTACTCCGCTTCACATGTAGATCCCGCCACGATGCTTTGCTTGCAACTGCACCAGCTGACTGCCCCACCATTCAAAATATACACGTATCCGGTTTGTGACTTAGAGTCATCCAAATCTGTGTCGAAGCTAGCATCGATGTAACCCTTTACGACGAGCTCTTCGTCACCTCCATAAACGAGAAACATATCCTTGGTCCTTTTCAGGTACTTCAGGATGTTCTTGACCGCTGTCCAGTGTTCCATGTCGGGATTACTTTGGTACCGTCCTACCAAACTTACGGCAAGGTTTACATCAGGTCTGGTACACAGCATGGCATACATAATAGACCCTATGGCCGAGGCATAGGGGATGACACTCATCTTTTCTTTATCTTCTGCCGTGGTCGGGCATTGAGCCGTGCTCAATCTCACACCTTGCAATACAGGCAAGAACCCCTTCTTGGACTGATCCATATTGAACTTCATCAATATCTTATCAAGGTATGTGCTTTGTGAAAGACCTATGAGGTGTCTTGATCTATCTCTATAGATCTTGATGCCTAATATGTAAGCAGCTTCTCCAAGGTCCTTCATTGAAAAACACTTATTCAAGTATGCCTTTATGCTTTCCAAGAATTCTATATCATTTCCCATCAATAGTATGTCATCCACATATAATATGAGAAATGCTACGGAGCTCCCACTCACTTTCTTGTAAACACAGGCTTCTCCATAAGTCTGTGTAAACCCAAACGCTTTGATCATCTCATCAAAGCGAATGTTCCAACTCCGAGATGCCTGCACCAGCCCATAGATTGAGCACTGGAGCTTGCATACCTTGTCAGCATTCTTAGGATCGACAAAACCTTCCGGCTGCATCATATACAATTCTTCCTTAAGGAAGCCGTTAAGGAATGCCGTTTTGACGTCCATTTGCCATATTTCATAATCGTAGAATGCGGAAATTGCTAACATGATTCAGACGGACTTCAGCTTCGCTACGGGTGAGAAGGTCTCATCGTAGTCAACTCCTTGAACTTGTCGATAACCCTTAGCGACAAGTCGAGCTTTATAGATGGTAACATTTCCATCCGCGTCTGTCTTCTTCTTAATGATTCATTTATTTTCTATCGCTCGCCGATCATCGGGCAAGTCTGTCAAAGTCCATACTTTGTTTTCATACATGGATCCTATCTCGGATTGCATGGCTTCTAGCCATTTGTTGGAATCTAGGCCCCAATTGCTTCTTCATAGTTCGAAGGTTCACCGTTGTCCAACAACATGATTTCCCGGACAGGGTTGCCGTACCACTCTGGTGCGGAACGTGTCCTTGTGGACCTACGAAGTTCAGTGGTAACTTGATCATGATCATCATCTTTAACTTCCTCTCTAGTTGGTGCAGGCATCACAGAAACATTTTCTTGTGATGCGCTACTTTCTGGTTCGAGAGGGGTCATCTCATCAAGTTCCACTTTCCTCCCACTTACTTCTTTCGAGAGAAACTCTTTCTCCAGAAAGGACCCGTTCTTGGCAACGAAGATCTTGCCTTCGGATCTGAGGTAGAAGGTATACCTAATGGTTTCCTTAGGGTATCCTATGAAGACGCATTTTTCTGACTTGGGTTCGAGCTTTTCAGGTTGAAGTTTCTTGACATAAGCATCGCATCCCCAAACTTTAAGAAACGACAGCCTAGGTTTCTTTCCAAACCATAATTCATACGGTGTCGTCTCAACGGCTTTCGACGGAGCCCTATTTAAAGTGAATGCGACAGTCTCTAAAGCATAACCCCAAAATGATATCGGTAGATTGGTAAGAGACATCATAGAACGCACCATATCCAATAGTGCGATTACGATGTTCGGACACACCATTACGCTGAGGTGTTCCAGACAACGTGAGTTGTGAAACAATTTCGCATTTCCTTAAGTTTGTGCCAAATTCGTGACTCAAATATTCCCCTCCACGATCTGATTGTAAGAACTTTATTTTCCTGTCACGTTGATTCTCAACCTCACTCTGAAATTCCTTGAACTTTTCAAAGGTCTCAGACTTGTGTTTCATTAGGTAGACATACCCATATCTACTTAAGTCATCAGTGAGGGTGAGAACATAACGATAGCCACCGCGAGCCTCAACGCTCATTGGACTGCACACATCAGTATGTATGATTTCCAATAAGTTGGTTGCTCGCTCCATTGTTCCGGAGAACGGAGTCTTGGTCATTTTGCCCATGAGGCATGGTTCGCACGTGTCAAATGATTCATAATCAAGAGACTCCAAAAGTCCATCTGCATGGAGTTTCTTCATGCGTTTGACACAAATGTGACCAAGGCGGCAGTGCCACAAGTATGTGGGACTATCATTATCAACCTTACATTTCTTGGCATTCACACTATGAATATGTGTAACATCACGTTCGAGATTCATTAAGAATAAACCATTGCCCAGCGGGGCATGACCATAAAACATATCTCTCATATAAATAGAACAACCATTATTCTCGGATTTAAATGAGTAGCCATCTCACATCAAACGAGATCCAGATACAATGTTCATGCTCAAAGCTGGCACTAAATAACAATTATTGAGGTTTAAAACTAATCCTGTAGGTAAATGTAGAGGTAGCGTGCCGACGGCAATCACATCGACCTTGGAACCATTCCCGACGCGCATTGTCACCTCGTCCTTCGCCAGTCTCCGCTTATTCCGCAGCTCCTGCTCTGAGTTACAAATATGAGCAACTGCACCGGTATCAAATACCCAGGAGCTACTGCGAGTGCTGGTTAGGTACACATCAATAACATGTATATCACATATACCTTTGGTAGTGCCGGCCTTCTTATCCGCTAAGTACTTGGGGCAGTTCCGCTTCCAGTGACTGTTTCCCTTGCAATAAAAGCACTCAGTCTCAGGCTTGGGTCCATTCTTTGTCTTCTTCCCGACAGCTTGCTTACCGGGTGCGGCAACTCCCTTGTCGTCTTTCTTGAAGTTCTTCTTACCCTTGCCTTTCTTGAACTTAGTGGTTTTATTCACCATCAACACTTGATGTTCCTTTTTGATCTCCACCTCCGCAGATTTCAGCATTGAATATACCTCAGGAATGGTCTTTTCCATCCCCTTCATATTGAAGTTCATCACAAAGCTCTTGTAGCTAGGTGGGAGCGACTGAAGGATTCTGCCAACGACCGCATCATCCAGGAGATTAACTCCCAGCTGAGATAAGCGGTTGTGCAACCCAGACATTTTGAGTATGTGTTCGCTGACAAAACTATTCTCCTCCATCTTACAACTGTAGAACTTGTCGGAGACTTCATATCTCTCGACCCGGGCATGAGCTTGGAAAACCATTTTCAGCTCTTGGAACATCTCATATGCTCCGTGCTTCTCGAAACGCTTTTGGAGGCCCGGTTCTAAGCTATAAAGCATGCCGCACTGAACCAGGGAGTAATCATCAACACGTGTTTGCCAGGCGTTCATAACGTCTTGGTTTGCTGGGACGGGTGCTGCACCTAGCGGTGCTTCAAGGACATATGCTTTCTTGGCAGCTATGAGGATGATCCTCAAGTTCCGGACCCAGTCCGTATAGTTGCTACCATCGTCTTTCAGCTTGGTTTTCTCTAGGAACGCGTTGAAGTTGAGGTTGACATTAGCGTGGGCCATTTGATCTACAAGACATATTGTAAAGATTTTAGACTAAGTTCATGATAATTAAGTTCATCTAATCAAATTATTAATGAACTCCCACTCAGACAGACATCCCTCTAGTCATCTAAGTGATACATGATTCGAGTCAAACTTGGCCGTGTCCGATCATCACGTGAGATGGACTAGTCATCATCGGTGAACATCTTCATGTTGATCGTATCTGCTATACGACTCATGTTCGACCTTTCAGTCTCTTGTGTTCCGAGGCCATGTTTGTACATGCTAGGCTCGTCAAGTCAACCTAAGTGTATTGCGTGTGTAAATCTGGCTTACACCCGTTGTATGCGAACGTTAGAACCTATCACACCCGATCATCACGTGGTGCTTCGGAACAACGAACCTTCGCAACGGTGCACAGTTAGGGGGAACACTTTCTTGAAATTTTAGCGATGGATCATCTTATTTATGCTACCGTCGTTCTAAGCAAATAAGATGTAAAACATGATAAACATCACATGCAATCAAATAGTGACATGATATGGCCAATATCATTTTGCTCCTTTTGATCTCCATCTTCGGGGCGCCATGATCATCTTCGTCACCGGCATGACACCATGATCTCCATCATCGTGTCTTCATGAAGTTGTCTCGCCAACTATTACTTCTACTACTATGGCCAACGGTTAGCAATAAAGTAAAGTAATTACATGACGTTCCAGTTGACACGCAGGTCATAAATAAATTAAGACAACTCCTATGGCTCCTACCGGTTGTCATACTCATCGACATGCAAGTCGTGATTCCTATTACAAGAACATGATCAATCTCATACATCACATATATCATTCATCACATCCTTCTGGGCATATCACATCACATGACACTTGCTGCAAAAACAAGTTAGACATCCTCTAATTGTTGTTGCAATTTTTTTACGTGGCTGCTATAGGTTTCTAGCAAGAACGTTTCTTACCTACGCCAAAACCACAACGTGATATGACAATTTCTATTTACCCTTCATAAGGACCCTTTTCATCGAATCCGATCCGACTAAAGTGGGAGAGACAAACACCCGCTAGCCACCTTATGCAACTAGTGCAAGTCAGTCGGTGGAACTTGTCTCACGTAAGCGTACGTGTAAGGTCGGTCCGGGCCGCTTCATCCCACGATGCCGCCGAATCAAGATAAGACTAGTAACGGCAAGTAAATTGACAAAATCGACGCCCACAACAACTTGTGTTCTACTCATGCATAGAAACTACGCATAGACCTAGCTCTGATACCACTGTTGGGGATCGTTGCAGAAATTAAAAAAATTGTACGCATCACCAAGATCAATCTATGGAGTTTACTAGCAACGAGAGAGGAGTGCATCTTCATACCTTTGAAGATCACGACACGGAAGCATTACTAGAACGCGGATGAGGGAGTCGTACTCGTAGCGATTCAGATCGCGGTTGATTCCGATCCAAGCACCGAACAACGGCGCCTCCGCGTTCAACACACATGCAGCCCGGTGACGTATCCCACGCCTTGATCCAGCAAGGAGAGAGGGAGAGGTTGGGGAAGACTCCGTCCAGCAGCAGCACGACGACGTGGTGGTGTTGGAGCAACGTGGTACTCCGGCAGGGCTTCGCCAAACATCGCGGGAGGAGGAGGAGGAGGTGTTGGGGAGGGGGAGAGCTGCGCCTTGGATGTGATGCGGCTGCCCTCCCACCCCCCTATATTTATAGGGGCAAGGGAGAGGGGGGCTGGCCCCCTCGAGATGGATCTAGAGGGGGGGCGGCGGCCAAGGGGGGAGGCTTGCCCCCCAAGCCAAGGGGGGCGCCCCCTTTAGGGTTTCCCCCAAACCCTAGGCGCATGGGCCCTAGGGGGTTTGGCGCCCAGCCCACCTAGGGGCTGGTTCCCCTCTATATTCAGCCCATAGGGCCCTCCGGGGAAGGTGGACCCTCCCGGTGGACCCCCGGAACCCTTTCGGTGGTTCCGGTACAATACCGATAGACCCCCGAACACTTCCGGCGACCAAATAAGGACTTCCCATATATAAATCTTCGTCTCCGGACCATTCCGGAACTCCTCGTGACACCCGGGATCACATCCGGGACTCCGAACAACATTCGGTAACCACGTACAAACTTTCCCTATAACCCTAGCGTCGTCGAACCTTAAGTGTGTAGACCCTACGGGTTCGGGAGTCATGCAAACATGACCGAGACATCTCTCCGGCCAATAACCAACAGCGGGATCTGGATACCCATGTTGGCTCCCACATGCTCCACGATGATCTCATCGGATGAACCGCGATGTCCAGGATTCAAGCAATCCGGTATACAATTCCCTTTGTCGATCGGTACGTTACTTGCATGAGATTCGATCGTCGGTATCCCAATACCTCGTTCAATCTCGTTACCGGCAAGTCACTTTACTCGTTCCGTAATGCATGATCCCGTGACTAACTACTTAGTAACATTGAGCTCATTATGATGATGCATTACCGAGTGGGCCCAGAGATACCTCTCCGTCATATGGAGTGACAAATCCCAGTCTCGATCCGTGCCAACCCAACAGACACTTTCGGAGATACCTGCAGTGCACCTTTATAGCCAGCCAGTTACGTTGTGACGTTTGGTACACCCAAAGCATTCCTACGGTATCCGGGAGTTGCACGATCTCATGGTCTAAGGAAATGATACTTGACATTAGAAAAGCTTTAGCAAACGAACTACACGATCTAGTGCTATGCTTAGGATTGGGTCTTGTCCATCACATCATTCTCCTAATGATGTGATCCCGTTATCAATGACATCCAATGTCCATGGTCAGGAAACCGTAACCATCTATTGATCAACGAGCTAGTCAACTAGAGGCTCACTAGGGACATGTTATGGTCTATGTGTTCACACATGTATTACAATTTCCGGATAACACAATTATAGCTTGAACAATAGACAATTATCATGAACAAGGAAATATAATAATAACCAGTTTATTATTGCCTCTAGGGCATATTTCCAACAGTCTCCCACTTGCACTAGAGTCAATAATCTAGTTACATTGTGATGAATCGTACACCCATAGTGTTCTGGTGTTGATCAAGTTTTCGCTCGTGGAAGAGGTTTAGTCAACGGATCTGCGACATTCAAATCCGTATGCACTTTACAAATATCTATGTCTCCATTTTGAGCATTTTCACGAATGGAGTTGAAGCGACGCTTGATGTGCCTGGTCTTCTTGTGAAACCTAGGCTCCTTGGCAAGGGCAATAGCTCCAGTGTTGTCACAGAAGAGAGTCATCGGCCCCGATGCATTGGGAATAACTCCTAGGTCGGCAATGAACTACTTCATCCAGATAGCTTCATTTGCTGCCTCTGAGGCTGCCATGTACTCCGCTTCACATGTAGATCCCGCCACGACGCTTTGCTTGCAACTGCACCAGCTGACTGCGCCACCATTCAAAATATACACGTATCCGGTTTGTGACTTAGAGTCATCCAGATCTGTGTCGAAGCTAGCATCGACGTAACCCTTTACGACGAGCTCTTCGTCACCTCCATAAACGAGAAACATATCCTTAGTCTTTTCAGGTACTTCAGGATGTTCTTGACCGCTGTCCAGTGTTCCATGCCGGGATTACTTTGGTACCGTCCTACCAAACTTACGGCAAGGTTTACATCAGGTCTGGTACACAACATGGCATACATAATAGACCTATGGACGAGGCATAGGGAATGACACTCATCTTTTCTTTATCTTTAGGATGTTCTTGACCGCTGTCCAATAGCGCAGGAGCTCGTGCACCATGAGGAGCGCGGCCCGCGCGTCCGTGGGAGCGTGACGAGCGTGAGACGACGAACCAGCGGGGGTCAGCGACGGAGTGGCGGTGCGACCATCCCGCCGCACTGAGGGGTGCAACGAGGATGCTTGCTGCTCGTTCCCCGCCGGGCCGGTGGCGGCGTTGGCGACGGGAGACGGATAACGACGGGGAGGCCCGCCGACAGGAGCCGTCTGAGCGACGCGGGCGGCCCGGCGCTCAGCGCGGGCGCGACGAGCGTCTGACATGGTTGCGATGAAGCGATGGGACGCAGATCAGCGAAGTAAAAACTCCGGCGCACCCCTACCTGGCGTGCCAAATGTCAGATTTTGGGTTCCGGCAAAACCCTTATGGTTCGAACTCTGGGGTGCGCGCGAAGATCTCTCCCTCACAGATCACGCCCTCACACACTTCGCAATCTCTAGGCTAGGCACGACGAACTCGCAACACACGAGACACAAGATTTATACAGGTTCGGGCCACCGTTGTGGTGTAATACCCTACTCCAGTGTGGTGGTGGTGGATTGCCTCTTGGGATGAGGATGAACAGTACAAGGGGAAGAACAGCCTCCTGAGGAGAGGTGTTCTTGTGCTTTGTGTGGCTGAGGATTGCTACTGTGGTGGCTAATCCTATTTATAGAGGCCCCAATCCTCTTCCCAAATATTGAGCGGGAAGGGATCCCACAACGACCAATTTGAAAGGGGACAACTAGTACAGCTTATCCTGACAAAAGTAGTCTTCGCCTGCCAAAGGCTCTGGTGGTGACGCCGTCTTGGGCTCCACAGTGACCTCCGTCGTGCCATCCTGTTGGTCTTGCTCTCGTTGCACCGATATGGAAACCTTTGCCTGATGCCTTGGAACTCCTCGCCTGCACTTGCCTCCTTAGCACCAAAGTGGAAACAAGGACACTGTGCGCGCTGGCGCCCGCTTGGCTTTGGTCGTCATGGCTCACATCATGAGAACCTCGCGAGGTTTCCTTGCCTTGATATCTCCGCCCCTCGCGAGCCAGCCTGGTGAGGCCGCTCCCGAGGAGGTCTTGCGTTGTCCGCCTCGCGAGGCTTGGCCCCTCGCGAGGGTCTTGAGTGCTCGTTGGTGAAGATGTGCTGTATGGGCCCGCTCGCAGAGCCACGCCGTGGGCCGCAGGCAGATAAGTCTGGGGACCCCCGTTCCCAGAACGCCAACGAGGAGGAAGATTTTGAGTAGTTTTAACGGAGGAAAAAGCAAAACACATGTTGGTAATAATGTCTTCTAGTTTGCCAATTCTAGTAGAATCTTGATATGTCTTTTCATTAACTATGGGTTCCTTTTCTCTAAGATTCTTTAAAGTAACTCCTACTTTAGATCCATATTGAGTAATATGATTATGAATATTTTTATCCAAATTTTCAATCAATTCTATGGTAGCAATTTTATTCTCAATAATATCAAGCCTTTGCATCACATGTTCCAAGGTTAAAATAGTTCCATTGATACAATGAGGTGGTGGGCCTAACAAGCTATCATAGCATTGTAGGAATCAAAAGTGTGGCTCCCCAAGAAATTCCCCCCGGTAATGGTATCTAGAACATATCTATTCCAAGGAGTAATGCCGACATAAAAATTGTGAAGAAGAACGGCAGTAGATTGCTTTCGAGTAGATCTATTCTGAAAATTGCAAATTCTATACCAAGCATCTTTTAAATTTTCTCCCTTCCTTTGTTTAAAATTGAGGACTTCATTATCAGGAGTGCTAACAATGATGGGAGGACTAGCCATGAAAGCAAGACAAACGATCTAACGCACGAGCAAACAAAAGGCAAATGAAAAAAAAAGAACAGACGAGGGGCAAAGAAAAGGCAAATTTTTTCGAAAATCATTTTAGAAGTGGGGGAGAGGAAAACGAGAGGAAAATGGCGAATAAATTAATGCAAGATATGATAGTTTATGATGGGTACTTGGTGTGTCTTGACTTGGCGTAGATCTCCCCGGCAACGGCGCCAAAAATTCTTCCTGCTACATCTTGAGCTTGCATTGGTTTTTCCCTTGAAGAGGAAAGGGTGATGCAGCAAAGTAGAGATAAGTATTACCCGCAGTTAGAAAACCAAGGTGTCAATCCAGTAGGAGACAATGCACAAATCACCAATACCTTCACAAACAATCAAACAACTTGCACCCAACGCGATAAAGGCGTTGTCAATCCCTTCACGGTTACTTGCAAAAGTAGATCTGATAGAGATAGATGAAACTAAACAAACGGTAAAGTAAATATTTTTGGTATTTTTGGTTTATAGATCGGAAAGTAAAAGATTGCAAAATAGTAGATCGGAAACTTATATGATGGAAATTAGACTCGGGGGCCATAGGTTTCACTAGAGGCTTCTCTCAAGATAGCAAATAATATGGTGGGTGAACAAGTTAGTGTCGAGCAATTGATAGAAAAGTGCAAAGTGATGATGATATCTAAGGCAATGATTGTGAAATATAGGCATCACGTCCGGGTCAAGTAGGCCAAAATGATTCTGCATCTACAACTATTACTCCACACATCGACCGACTCCTGCCTGCATCTAAAGTATTAAGTTCATGAAGAACAGAGTAACGCATTAAGTAAGATGACATGATGTAGAGGAATAAACTCAAGCAATATGATGTAAACCCCATATTTTTATCCTCGATGGCAACAATATAATACGTGCCTTGCTGCCCCTACTATCAATGAGAAAGGACACCGCAATATTGAACCCAAAGCTAAGAACTTCTCCCATTGCAAGAAAAACCTATCTCGTTTGCCAAACCAAACCGATAGTTCGAAGAGAATTACAAAGATACCAATTCATGCATAAAAAAATCAGAGAAGATTCAAATAATATTCATAGATAAGTTGATCATAAATCCACAATTCATCGGATCTCGACAAACACACCGCAAAAGAAGATTACATCCGATAGATCTCCAAGAACATCAAGGAGAACATGATATTGAGAATCAAAGAGAGAGAAGAAGCCATCTAGCTACTAGCTATGGACCCGTAGGTCTGTGGTAAACTACTCACGCTTCATCAGAAGGGCAATAGAGTTGATGTAGAAGCCCTCCGTGATCGAATCCCCCTCCGGCAGGATGCCGGAAAAGGCACCTAGGTGGGATCACACGGGAACAGAAGGTTGCGGCGGTGGAAAAGTGTTTTCGTGGATACTTTTGGTGGTTTCAGAATATTTGTGAATATATAGGCTGGAGAATTAGGTCATGGGAGTCACGAGGGGCCCACAAGGCAGGGGCGCCCCCTACCCCCCTGGGCGCGCCCTCCCCCCTTGTGGCCGCCTCGTGGCTCTTCCGACTTGATCTCCAAGTCTCTGGGGTGTCTTCTAGTCCAAGAAAAATCATCGTGAAGGTTTTATTCCGTTTGGACTCCATTTTGGTATTCCTTTTCTACGAAACTCAAAAACAAGAAAAAAACAGAAACTCGCACTGGGTTTTAGGTTAATAGGTTAGTCCCAAAAATAATATAAAATATCATATTAATGCATATAAAACATCCAAAACAGATAATATAATAGCATGGAACAATCAAAAATTATAGATATGTTGGAGACGTATCAAATAATAAGTGAATAATTCATAGGCATTTCCTAATGTCTACTAATATTGCCAATTCTCTGGCATTCATCAAAAGATAAGACAAACTTACGTGCATCCTTGAAGCGAGTACCGCAATAAAAACCAGATTGCAATACCTTATGTGCAGTTCTATATCCAGCGTGGTGTCCTCCGTAAGACTCAGAGTGGCACTTGCGTAGGATCTATTCCTATTCAGGCTCAGGTACACAATGACTAATAACACCATCTACTCCTTTTTAAAGGTGTGGGTTATCCCAAAAGTAATGTTTTAAGTCATAGAAAAACTTTTTCCTTTGCTGGTATGTGAAACTAGGCGGTATAAATTTAGCAACAATGTAATTAGCATAATCAGCATACCATGGAGTATTACGAGAAGCATTTATGACAGCTAATTTCTCATCAAGAAAACTATCATTAATAGGTAGTGGGTCATCAAGAACATTCTCTAGCCTACACAAGTTGTCTGCAATTGGGTTCTTAGCTCCCTTTCTATCAATAATATGTAAATCAAATTCTTGTAACAAGAGAACCCATCTAATAAGTCTAGGTTTAGCATCTTTCTTTTCCATAAGATATTTAATAGCAGCATGATCAGTGTGAATTGTTACTTTGGAATCAACAATATAAGATCTGAACTTATCACAAGCAAATACAACTGCTAAAAATTCTTTTTCAGGGGCACTGTCTAGAGTTTTACTAGCATAATGAATAACATTTAATTTCTTATCAACTCTTTGTCCTAGAACAGAACCAACAGCATAATCACTAGCATCACACATAATTTCAAAGGGTAAATTCCAATCAGGTGGTTGAACAATAGGTGCAGAGATCAAGGCTTTCTTAAGTATTTCAAATGCTTCTACACAATCATCATCAAAAACAAAAGGAACATCTTTTTGCAAGAGATTAGTGAGAGGCCTAGAAATTTTAGAGAAGTCTTTAATAAACCTCCTACAGAAACCAGCACGACCAACGAAACTTCTTATACCTTTGATATCTTTAGGACACGACATCTTTTCAACAGCACCTACTTTAGCTTTATCAACTTCAATATCTCTTTCAGAAATTTTATGCCCCAAGACAATACCTTCATTAACCATGAACTGGCACTTCTCCCAATTTAAGAAAAGATTAGTTTCTTCACATCTCTGCAAAACTCGATCAAGGTTGCTTAAGCAATTATCAAAAGAAGTTCCGTAAACGGAGAAATCATCCATGAAAACCTCAACAATCTTTTCACAAAAATAAGAGAATATAGCAGTCATACATCTTTGAAAGGTAGTGAGTGCATTGCATAAACCAAAAGGCATACGTCTATAAGTGAAGGTACCGAAAGGGCAAGTAAAGGTGGTCTCTTCCTGATCATCTTTTGACACAGGTATTTGAGAAAAACCAGAATAACCATCTAGAAAGCAAAAATGTGTATGTTTGGAAAGTCTTGCTAGCATTTGATCAATAAAAGGTAGAGGGTAATGATCTTTTCTAGTAGCTTTGTTTAATTTGCAAAATCAATTACCATTCTATAACCTATAACAATTCTTCGTGGCATCAATTCATTCCTATCATTAGGAACCACAGTAATACCTCCCTTCTTAGGGACACAATGAATAGGACTTACCCATCTACTATCAGCAATAGGATAAATTATACCTGCCTCCAGAACCTTTAATATTTCATTTCTTACCACTTTCTTCATTTTGGGATTTAACCATCGTTGGTGATCAACAACTGGTTTAGCATCATGCTCAAAATTAATTTTGTGTTGGCATAGAGTGGGACTAATGCCCTGAAGATCATCAAGAGTATATCCAATAGTGGTACGGTGCTTCTTTAGAGTTTTCAATAATTTCTTTTCTTCATGCTCCGAAAGGTTAGCACTAATAATAACAGGATATATCTTATTTTCATCAAGATAAGCATATTTCAAAGTATCAGGTAATTGTTTAAGCTCAAACACGGGATCACCTTTGGGTGGAGGAGAATCCCCAAGGATTTCTACAGGCAAATTATTTTCAAAATAGGCCCTTGATTAAAGAATATTTCATCTATTTCCCTTCTTTCATTCATAAACATATCATTTTCATGGTCTAGCAAGTATTGTTCTAAAGGATCGGTAGGAGGCACGGCAATAGAAGCAAGACAAATAATTTCATCCTTACTAGGCAATTCTTTATCATGAGGTTGTGTATGAAACTTAGAGAAATTAAAATCATGAGACACATCCCCAAAACCGACAGTAACAATATCCTTTTCACAATCTATCTTAGCATTGACAGTGTGCAAGAAGGGTCTACCAAATTAAATGGGACAAAAATCATCTTGTGGGGAACCAAGAACTAGAAAATCAGTAGGGTATTTAATTTTCCCGCACAAGACTTCAATATCTCTAACAATCCCAATGGGTGATATAGTATCTCTATTGACAAGCTTAATAGTAACATCAATATCTTCTATCTTAGCAGGTGCAATATCATTCATAATTTCTTGGTATAAGGTATAAGGAATTGCACTCACACTAGGACCCACATCACATAAGCCATGATAACAATGATCCTATTTTAACAGAAACAATAGGCATACCAACAACTGGTCTATGTTTATCTTTAACATCGAGTTTAGCAATTCTAGCAGCTTCATCACACAAATAAATAACATGCCTGTCAATATTATCGACCAAGAGATCTTTAACGGTAGTAATACTAGGTTAAACTTTAATTTATTTCAGGGGGTGTAGGTGTTCTAGTATAACTCTTACGAACCACAGTTGAAGCTTTAGCATGATCCTTTATTCTAACAGGAACATGTGGTTTCTCAATGTGAGCAGTAGGAACAATAGGATCAACATTATAAGTAATAGTTTCTTCTTCAACTTTAATAGGTTCTAGTACTTTCACTTCGATGGTAGGATGATATTTAAACCACTTCTCCCTAGGGAGATCAACATGAGTAGCAAAAGATTCACAAAAGGAAGCTACTATCTCAGAGTCAAGTCCATATTTAGTGCTAAAATCACGAAAAGCATCAGCATCCATAAAAGATTTCACACAATCAAACTTAAGGTTTATACCTGACTCATTACCTTCGTCGAGTTCCCAATCTTCAGAGTTGCGTTTGATTATTTCCAATAAATCCCATTTGAATTCAATATCTTTCTTCATAAAAGAACCAGTAAAAGAAGTATCGAGCATGGATTAATCATTACGAGAAAGTCGAGCATAAAAGTTCTGAATAATAATTTCTCTTGAGAGCTCATGATTGGGGCATGAATATAACATTGACTTAAGCCGCCCCCAAGCTTGAGCGATACTTTCTCTTTCACGAGGCCAACACTTATATATATATATATAATTCCGATCACGATGAACCATATGCATAGGATAAAACTTCTGATGAAATTCCAATTTCAATCGGTTGTAGTTCCATGATCCAATATCATCACATAGCCTAAACCATGTTAATGCCTTTCCCTTCAAAGATAAAGGGAAGACCTTATTCTTGACAACATCCTCGGGCAAACCTGCAAGCTTAAATAATCGACAAACTTCATCCACATAGATTAGGTGCATATCAGGATGTAATGTTCCATCTCCTGCATAAGGATTAGCTAGCAGTTTCTCTATCATACCCGAAGGAATTTCATAATAAGTATTTTCAGTAGGTGTAGTAGGTTGAGGAGAAAATCTTTGCTCTTTCGGTCGAGATGAAGATACCCCGAACAAGCCCCTCAAAGGATTATTTTCCATAGTAACAAGTGACAGTAAATTTCAGCACACTATATAAATGTTTCCTTACCAAATTCCACTTACTAAAGGCGCTTCACTCCCCGGCAACGGCGCTAGAAAAGAGTCTTGATGACCAACAAGTATATGGGATCTATTGTAGCCCTTTCAATAAATAAGAGTGTCGAACCCAGCGAGGAGCAGAAGGAAATGACAGGCGGTTTTTAGCAAGGTATTCTCTGCAAGCACTTAAATTATTGGTAACAGATAGTTGTGTGATAAGATAATTCGTAACTAGTAACAAGTAAAAAAAGTAACTAAGGTGCAGCAAGGTGGCCCAATACTTTTTCTAGCAAAGGACAAGCCTGGACGAACTCTTATATAAAGCAAAGCGCTCCCGAGGACACATGGGAATTACTGTCAAGTTGGTTTTCGTCATGCTCATATGATTCGCGCTCGTTACTTTGATAATTTGATATGTGGGTGGACCGGTGCTTGGGTGCTGCCCTTCCTTGGACAAGCCTCCCACTTATGATAAACCCCACTCGCAAGTATCCGCAATTACGAAAGAAGAATTAAGATAAATCTAACCATAGCATGAAACATATGGATCCAAATCAGCCCCTTACAAAGCAACGCATAACCTAGGGTTTAAGCTTCTGTCACTCTACCAACCCATCATCTACTTATTACTTCCCAATGCCTTCCCCTAGGCCCAAAAAATGGTGAAGTGTCATGTAGACAACATTCACATAACACCACTAGAGGAAAGACAACATACATCTCATCAAAATATCAAACAAATACCAAATTAACACGATTACTTATAACAAGACTTCTCCCATGTCCTCGGGAACAAACGTAATTGCTCACAAAGCATATTCATGTTCATAATCAAAGGAGTATTAATTATCATTTAGGATCTGTACATATGATCTTCCACCGAATAAACCAACTACCATCAACTACAAGGAGTAATCAACACTACTAGCAACCCACAGGTACCAATCTAAGGTTTTGAGACAAAGATCGGATACAAGAGATGAACTAGGGTTTGAGAAGAGATGGTGTTGGTGAAGATGTTGATGGAGATTGACCCCCTCTCGATGAGAGGATCATTGGTGATGATGATGTCTTTGATTTTCCCCCTTCAAGAGGGAACTTTCCCCGGCAGAACAGCTCCACCGGAGCCCTAGATTAGTTCTGCCCAAGTTTGTCCTCGAGACGGCGGCGCTTCGTCCCGAAAGCTTCCTTCTTATTTTTTCCAGGTCAAAACACACCTTATAGCAGAAGATGGGCATCGGGGGCCTCCGAGGTGGCCCACAAGGCAGGGAGGCGCCCCCCCTTGTGAATGGCAGGTGGCCCCCTCTGGTGCTTTCTTCGCCCAATATTTTTTACATATTCCAAAACAATTCTCCCTGAAGTTTCAGGACCTTTGGAGTTGTGCAGAATAGGTCTCTATTTTTTGCTCCTTTTCCAGTCAAGAATTCCAACTGCCGGCATTCTACCTCTTCATGTAAACCTTATAAAATAAGATAGAAAAGGCATAAGTATTGTGATATAATGTGTAATAACAGCTAATAATGCCATAAATGTCAATATAAAAGCATGATGCAAAATGGACGTATCATACTACGAACTCGACACCGACCACAAGATTCCTTCCTGTGGGACTCAAGAACCCGAGGAGTATCTCGAGTGGGAGCACCTGATGGAAGACTACCTCAAGCTACATCAAGTTCCTCCCGAAGATCAAGTGAAGTGCGCCACAACGAACTTCCATGGCTACGTGTCGACGTGGTGGCTTCACACACCTTCGGAGAACTACGACATGAGTTGGCCCAAGACGAAGAGAGCTATGCAGCAAGAGTTCGCGCCTCCCACCTACACGAAACAACTTCTATGCCAATTGGAGAACACCATCCAAGGATCCAAGTCCATCGATGCATACTTCAAGGAGATAAAGAATGCCTTGCGACGAGCCAGCATGGACGACCCCATTTTGATGAAGTTCCACTTCATGATGGTATTGCACAACTACATCTCCAAGAATATCTTGCTCAAGAACTACAAGTCCCTCGACGACAACTACATTGGTGCTCTCAGAGCGGAACAAGAACTCATGAAGACTAAGGCTTCTCCACCCCAAGCACACTTCTCGAAGACCAAGCTCCAAGATGGTGAGCATGAGGATGGTACCACCAAGATGTCCAAGCCCGATGAGCTCCAAGACGATGCTCCCAAGTTCTATTTTACCGCCATACCTCTTTGAGGCATTGATGGTGCCGAGTCTCCTTTGACTCTTTTTCAAGATGGTGCGGCGACGACTATGTCTACAGAGCCAATCAAGGAACATGCTTTGGAGGCAAGCGACAAGGTGGTGAGCAAGGATGATGCTTCCATCTTTAGAGGCGAGAGTGATGATGTGCCATCTTTGGCCTTCATCCACGGCGACGGTGACGAGATGATCGAGCATGGGATTCAGTCATGGAGGAGAGTGATGATGTGCCATCTTTGGCCTTCATGCACGGTGACGGTGATGAGATGGTTGATTATTTCACCTCGACCATGGTGACGTATGATGACTTGAGTGACTTGTGCCACCATATTGAGAGTGAGAGCAAGTTCACCACTAGCCCCATATATGATGAGTTGCCCCAATTCCTATATAAGGAGAGACACAACCCCCACCACTTGAGTGAGATGAGTGACTCCACTATATGTGACTTGGAGCGCACCTATTTTGAGGGAGGGAGTGAGCCACCACATAGAGAGAGTGTGATAGTTGATAGGTCATGTGAGGACATTTTGAACTCTAACGACTTAACCTCTACCTCTATTGTGTCTTCTCATTTGGTGCTAGGTCCCATATACGATGACACATTGATCCTCGACGACTTCGTCCTTCCTATGGACAAGACGATGGCCATGGTGGAATATAATGCACCCCCACATGGTTCCATCAAGATGAAGATGATGACCACGACTTGGTCTTTCCCACCTCACCTACACCACTTGAGAGGAATGAGAATGGTAACATAGGTGAAGGTGATGCTATTGTCCCACTAGTGGACTATCTTGAGATTGATTGCTTGCATGATGTTGATCCCCCTATTGGCATGCTTCATTCTAGTATGATTTCCCCATGCGATGATTTACCCATTTATGATGAGTTTGATGATTTCCATGTGGAGTCTATTAGTTATGATGCCATGTTGCATAGGATCTCTTGTGATAATTCTCTCGGTCAGATCATGTTTGACAATCCGTTTGACTTTTCATATTCTATGCATGAGATCAACCATATGCACTACAAAAAAAGACACATCCGTGACATTTTGGGGCAAACAAAAAAAATCTGGCATGCTTATGACACTTCTATGACAATAATTGTGACAAAACCCGGTATCATCATAGATGTGGTGGGCTCCTACTTCTATGACAAAAAATCATGACAGAAAATGGGTTTTTCGCCCTGGGCGGGCCGGAGACGCAGCTGCATGACATTCTTTCGGCCGTCCATGACGGAAAAACCCATGGTAGAAGCGAGGGCGAGGAAAATATCAGGGAGTTCCCTGTTATGGTGGGTGGTCGGGGCCGAGCGATGCGCGTTTCTGTCATACATGTACGCGCGTGGGTGCGATGCGTTGGGCTCTAACTAAACCCGAGCGAGGTGTTCGCCTACTGAACTCGAGCGATTGCGCTGCAGGCTACGCGTTACTGAACCCGAGTGATAGATCGATCCCTGGCTGTCAACTGAACCCGATCGAGCGATTCCTTCACTACTGCTGCTAACTGAAGCCAATCGAACCTGCTGCCTCTTGATGAACAGTGAGTGTTGTTGGGGGGTTGGATGAACAGTTCCCGGTGGGGGTTGGATGAACAGGACCATGTGGTAGTAGAGGCCTTTGCCGCTGGATGAACAGGACCCCGTGGAGAGGGCTGGTTGAACAGTAGCCGGTGGAGGGCTGGATGAACAGTAGCCCGTGGAGGGGTGGTTGAACAGGACCCCGTAGAGAGGGCTGGTTGAACAGTAGCCGGTGGAGGAGTGGTGGAGGCAGGATGAACAGGAGCCCCGTGGATGAACAGTAGCTAGTGGTGGCGGGAGAGAGACGACGTGGATGAACAGTCGCAGGTGGAGGCTAGAGGAGGTCGACCGTGGAGATGAATAGTAGCCCGTGGAGTCCCGTTTTGCGGTATGCCACACCCCTCCCGATGAACAGGACCCCTGTTTCGACCGTAGCGCTCCAACACAAGTCTGTTTCCTAAGTTTTGCGGTACGCCACACCCCTCCCGATCAACAGGACCCTGGTTTGACCATAGGAGGTCCAAGAGAAGTCCATTTCCTCCATTTTGCGGTACGCGAGACCCCTCCCGGTGAAGAGGATCCCGTTTCGACCGTAGGCGGTCGAACACAAGGCCGTTTCCTCCGTTCTGCGGTACGCCGGGCCTCGTTTCTGCTATTCCGCCCAAGCCGGTTGGCTCGTGATGAACACGACGGATTCCGTTGCCTCCTGATGAACACGATGATGCAGTTTCTCCGTTCCGACCTAGCCGGTTGGCTGCCAATGAACAGGACACGGTCGCTGCCTCTCCATGTACACGCGCCCTGGCCGTACGTATGCGCGAGTAGGCGTTCTAGACCCCGCCCTTATGTACGTACGTACATGGCCGTATTTACTTTCTTGCGCCTGGCTGTACGTACATGTACAGGCTACGTCCGCGCCTCTACTACGACACATGCCTTTCCTTACTCGGCCAGGTACATCGCTGCAGCCTACAGATAGACCGATCGACCAGTACGTACGTACACGTTCGCGACCAGAATGACAACGCAACGTATGCTTCGACCAGGTGGGTCCCGGCTGTCAGGGAGGATAAGGAGGCACTTCCTTGCGTGCGAAGATGTAGCTGGTGGGTCCCAGCAGTCAGGGGGAGGATTCATTTTTTTCGCGCCTAATATGGAGGCACATCCTTGTGTGCGAAGATGTAGCTGGTGGGTCCCAGCAGTCAGTGGGGAAACCTTTTTTTTCATGAAATACGGTGGCCCGTCCGGTGGGTCCCTGCTGTCAGGTGGAGGAATCATTATTTTGCGTGTAATAAGGTCGCACTTCCTTGCTGCGGCCATGGACCCAGCTGTCAGGCTCTCCACGTACAGTACTCTTCTGATGGAAGTCGTTCTTTGACCACATTGACCATGCCGCGCCGAGAGCACCAAAGTGGTGGACGACGGCGAGGCCTAGGAAGGGGACGAAGCGGAGTCGGGTAAGACGCGGCAGTGGATGCCCACGTGGATAGGAGTACGAGGGTTCACTGGTTCGACAACAGTTTGAGGCTGTCGTCGCCGCAGAATAACAGGGGGTACGGGTGAGTAGAGGGATGGCCTGGCCAGCGATGGGAGTAGTAGGGGGCAGTGAGGCCTCCGCGGCAGCACAGCCGGCCACGGGAGGCAGGAGCAGGCGGCACGACCAGCGCTGGTTTGGGCGGCTGGAGCAAGAAGACCAGAGGTTGAAGAAGCTCTACGGCCGTTGGATGGACATCGTATGGTCACTGCAGCTAGAATCATTCATATTGACTAAGTTGACAAAGCCCGCCGTCCGCGTCAACTTAGTAGGCCCATAAGTCAGCCTCCCACTATGGTGGGTCCCAGCTAGCAGGGGGAGTATTCATTTTTTTGTGCGTAATAAGGAGGCACTTCCTTGCGTGCAAAGATATAGCTGGTGGGTCAGAGCTGTCAGTGGGGGGAACGTTTTTTTCACGAAATACAGAGGCCCTTCTGGTGGGTCCCAGCTGTCAGGTGGAGGAATCATTATTTTGCGCGTAACAAGGAGGCATTTCCTTGCGTGCGGCCGTGAACCTAGCTGTCAGCCTCTCCACGTATAGTCCACTTCCGATGGATGTCGTTCATTGACCACATTGACCACGCCGTGCCGAGAGCACCAGGGCGGTGGACGACGGCGAGGCCTAGGAAGGGAGCGACCCGGAGCCAGGGAAGACTCGACAGTTGTTTCCCATGTGGAGGGTCGTACGAGGGTTTAGTGGTTCGTCTGCCGTCGCTGCAGAATGACAGCAAGTGTGGGTGAGTAGAGGGATGGCTAGTCCAGCGATGGGAGTACGGTGGCACTGTGAGGCCTGTGTGGCAGCACAGCCGGCCGCGGGAGGAGAGAGTAGGCAGTCCCGTCGGCGCTTGTTTGAGCGGCTGGAGCAGGAAGAGCAGAGATTGAAGAAGCATGGCGGCCGTTGGATGGACATCCAACATTCACTGCTCTCGTGTATTGACTAATTTGACACGGCGTTGCGTGTGCGCCAACCTTTTTTTAGGAAAGCGTATGCGTCAACCTATAGTAAGCGCACAAGTCAGCATCAAATGTGTGGAAAACAGCATACAACCCATCCGCCATTATTTCTAATAATTTACAGCCCATTCGCTAATTCTTAAGGATTTTTTGGAGCCCATCTTCTTTTTGTTAGCATTACAGCCCATATTGTGGCCACGGTTAAAAATTATACAAAATTTTACATATTTCGGTGCGGTCAACTGTTTTTAATCCCGAAATTTTTAGTCACATTCAAACTAATTTGAAAAATAATTTCATATCAATATAAATCCAAATAATTGTCCACGCATAAAACTCAATGGAATTCAAAATCTCGAAATAAAAAAAATTGAAACTAATTGCCGGTTTGATTTGTTTTAAAAATGTACAACCCATTTCTCATTACTGATAGCCCATTTTCTCGTCTTGAAGGATTTGCAGCCCAGCAGGGCTGACAAAGCTAGTACGCCTCAGTTGGGTATTCAACAAAAGAACAAAAAACTGGGCTAGCCATTTTACGAAAGAAAATAAACTAGTGGGATGGTCTTGTGGTAATCATAAAAGAAAAGGCTGGCTAGACAGGCTAGAGTGCCCCGCACAGCCCAGTTGACACCCTACTTCCGTCTAAAAATAAAGGTAACTGGGCAAGCTACTTCCCTAAAAAAAACTAGGCAGGCTATTGGGTCCCTCGTGTCAGCCGCTCGTTGTAAAATTCTCTCGTTTATTGACTACGTTGACAATGGCATGGGACCCAGATGTCAGAAATCCATTGGGAGGAACCATTTTTCTGGCTTGAAATAAGGAGGCACCTGCTTGCATACTGCCATGACCCTGGTGGGTCCCTGTTGTCATCCTCTCCACGTACAATCATCTCATGTTTGTGTACGCGTCAACCTAGTAGGCCCAGAAGTCAGCCTCTAAACCCGTGGCGGAAAAATACAGCCCATTTAAAATAATAATAGCCCATTCCATATGTTCACACGGAAAGTTCAACATTTAGAGCAAAGTAACAGGTCTGACCACGTTGACAACCATCATAGCCAAGTTAACTATCTACTCCTACTAATACTCTAGTGTACAAGTACTGACTTACTCCTAGCTAACTAGATGATGTCGGCCGCCATCTACGATACACGCTAAGTGCCGGCACCGACGTCCTCCTCCTCGCCTCGGACTTGCCAAAGATGCGATAGGGCGCGTTGGCCCTTTCCATGCCAGCATGGTCCACCGAAGCTTCGGCTTCTAAGTGGGAAACCCACTTGACGAGCTGGTAGTAAAATTCGGTGTCACGCACGCGTGCGTGTCCGACAGCCTCTAGGGCTATTTGTCGGGCGCCGGCCTCCACGTAGTCGGCCCAGTCGCGGGCGCTCTGCTCGCGACTCAAAGCGGCGGTGTGCTCCTGCTCCATGCCCCACTGGCTGCGCAAATCCGTGATACGCTGCTCCTCCGCCAGGCGATCGCGCTCCAACAAGTCCTCGTACTCTGCATTGCCATCTAAAGACCGATAGAATGCCTCTTCCCCCCGTCTTCCTTCCGGTGAATAACCGAACACTAGCTCCGGTGGTGAGCGCCTCTGGCGTCGCCTATTGCGGACGGTCGGGGGCATGACGGACGTGGCGAGAGGGAGAGAAAGTGGCGAGCGACATCGGGCCGGTGGGGGCTGTGAGGGGAGCCGATAGGGCGAGTTGTGTGACGGTGCTACCGAAGAACGCCGGGAACCAGTAATTATAGGCGGAAGGTAGGTGAAGCAGCTTGTCACGGGAAACATGACGGTCATCAGAATTCAATGCATAAGTAGGCATGGCTTAGTGCGCCAGCTTACCATGGAAAACTGGAAAAACTGATGTGTTGTCCCGTTCCGTCAGTGGTGCCCCGTCCGTGGTGGGTCGCACATCGGCATGACAGTCAAACGAGTGCACTCGAATCATCCAGATGAGGTACTCCCTCGTTGTCGAAAATGATTCCACCACTCATCATCTACCTTGGTTGGTGAGATTTTTGAATTGTGCCCTGCAAACCGGAAAGGAGGTAGTACACGCGTGAGCTGCTATTTATTCGTGTAGGATCGAGTAGGTTGGATAGTGTACGTGTAGGAACGAGCAGCTCTGATAGTGTACGTGTAGGATCACATTAGCTGATGAATGTTCGCTGGGAGATAAGGCATTTGCGAACGTTTTTGCTGGTAGTTTCTTCAGATTCGCATGGCATTTTTTTCAGAACAGCTTGTCAGTTTCTTCACAGGTAGGCATTTTTATTCAGAAAACTGCCACCTTTGGATCTTGCATCGCAACTAAAACTACGAGGAGCATATTAGTAGGTAGCTAGTGATCGATAAGTAACTTGTAAACACTAAGCGAATGGAAATAAGGAACTGCTAGTAACTTGTAAACACTGAGAACACAGAATCAGGATCATGTTGTGCACATTAGTAAGAGCCGATCCATTCAAAATGTTCAAATGAGACTCACAGGCCTGGCATTGTAATATGTTGCATTAGTATCCCAAATTCACAACCAACTAGTAATATGTTAGTGCATCTCAACGATTCACAGATCATATACAAATATGTAGCTCCAAAAGCAAAGATCTAGAAAAAATATATGTTCTTCCTACTAACATGGATGCTTCTCTGGGCCAACATTCAGTACAGAGTGAAAGACAAATTTGTTTGTTAAGTCTACAATTCCTCTTGCAAACGTAAGTGGTTTCACCAACAGCTGGAACCATGAGAATGAACCACACATGACGGAGGAACATCCACTGCAATATGATTTGGTCTTCTCTACAACAAACGGAGAGACTATTTTCGGAATACAAACTTTAACTTAGGCAAAATGATGCCCATTGTATAATCAGACCAAAGCAATGAAGCACCTAGTGTTGGCCAATAAATAGTACAGTACTACTTTTGTGTAGTCCAGGAAGTGACTATCCAATCTTTCTCTGTCTATTTTCAAATGGCACTGCATGCAGTGACTATACTATTCTTTTGTGCAGTTCCACGAAAATTGCGGTCACTTTGTTTGTTTGCCAAATAGCAACGGGCAGACATCTGTCTACACAAACATCAACCAGCTAGTAAACATATACCCCACCTTGTATTTTCGGTTTAAACACGCCTCTTCCGCTTAGCAACTGTCATGTTTTGCACTGGACAACCATGTACCTTCGTAATGAACAGCTCATAGTGCCACCAATTGGATATAAATGTTTGGAAGAAAACATGCTCCTAGTGTTGAACCATTTGGACTTTTTGTGCAGTTCCACTAAAATCGAGCATCCCTGTCTGCATAGATATTGAAAGTGTGATTACTATAAAAGTGGCACTAGTTGAAGCATAGACTCACAAATATAAGCATTCCAATTTCGTAATGGGAAAAGGTAGCAAGACTGTTTCTAACCACCTGTTTGAAGGAATAAATAAGGCAACATCGGCTGATGTCAGGAAGGCATACATAGTTTTTTCTTAAAAATTGAACCACTCCCGACCTTTCCTCTTCTTTTAAGCATATTTTGTGCAGTTCAACAAAAATAAAATGCCATCACTGCCTTGACAATTTAGTGACACTGTAAAAAAAGAAATCACTTAACATTACATCATGATGTCAGGTATGTAATCGACAGGCATTAGAGACAAACATACAGACCTCCTCCAATAACATAATGAACATTAATTTTAACAAAGGTGTGACTAGCTTTACCGGGATAATTTCAGTGAACTGTACACCCTCTATTCCTTAATATAAGACGTTTTCGCAGTTCAATTTAAAGTACCCAAATGTCTAGTATTTAGAAAAACAGGTAGTAGTTTCCTTGAGCTCATATCTGGGAAAACTAGCCACACTTTATATATGCCCAAATGCTAATGCAACACCATTCAAATAGTACAAATATACACTAATCCAGTGGCTAGTGCAACAGTAGAGTAGTTTTTTATTACGGCGTACAGTACAATGGTTTTACTGAACAGATTTCCATAAGCTAGCACTTGAAGATTTCTATAAGCATTAACAATACAAAATGTAAAGGTAACAAGTTTCAGCATTGGTATACTAGCTGTGCAGCAGCATTAAACCAAATACAAAAGTCTGAAGGTAACTAGCATTATTAACTAATGACAGTATAAAAAATGCAAACCATGTACCTTCAAGGTAAATATCATTTCAAACTCGAGGGGACTTGAAAATTGCTATCCCAATCTTGATAATCAATCAAACATAAAAACTTGATCGAACGCATCAAGAGAACAGCCAGAGGAGGAGGTGCCCACTCTTGACCTTTCCTCTTCTCTTCGTAATTTTCTGTGCAATTTAACCAAAATAAAATGACAGCAGCGCCTTGGCATTTTGGTGACACTATACAAAAAAATTGAGTTTTCTCAGAATGTGAGGTATGATATCTATAAGCATTAACAGTGCAAAAATCTGAAGGTAGTAACAAGTTTCGTCGTTGGTATACTGGCTGTGCAACAGCATTAGAATGCCTTAGCTGAAAACTCTTTAATACATCCACAATCAATAGCTAGCCCTGGAATAATCCAGTGACATTAAATGGGATTGCTTAAATTTATCGGTGGCATTAGACTGAGTGCGGCATTAGTTAAATGTGGCATCACTTTAGCAGTAGCATTGCTTGACTTTACTGCTGCGTTATACTAACAACAAAAAAGTGGCAATAAGAGCATGGGAGGCCCATTCGGACAGTACCAGTACTAGAGGGAGGTATGGTTGCCCAGAGCAACAAATATCCAGGCAGCATATGTGGATTACGTCCCATTTTTGTTCTCTTTAGCCACCCTTTTCCTATGTGAGAACAACAAACTGATCGACCTGGTCATTCTCTATTGCGTTGTCATGCCTTTCTACCCTTTTTCAACCAAGAGACATGAGACTCGTTCCTTAGCTACTGATTTTCCCCTTTTCAACCTAGATGCGGGTTCGATGCCTAGTCTCTTGGACAGTACTTTCTCCCTTCCTTTCCTTATTCAACGCAGACATGGATTAGCCTGCATGAAGTAGGGTTTCCATTAATAGTTCAAATTTAGGTTTTCGGCTACGTGACCAGCAGAGTAGAGGATAGCAAATTGGGAAGATGGTGGAGTGGAAAAAGATCCACATGCAGCGACGTGGCAGATGGGGCAATAGAACAAGGGTCTGGTTCGAAAAGAGGTAGCATACATGAGGGTCGGCGGGAAGTGGCTTCGCTCGTGGTCGTCGTTCTCCGCACACACTACGGCAGCGAGCTTGGGGATGGAGGCCATCCCGGGCGGGCGCTAGGTTTGACAGGACGGCCTTGTCGTTAGTGCGTGACCTCACTCTCCGGCGACGAGTGCATCAACACTGCACGTCCTTTTCTTCCCCGGCGAATCTGAGACACCGGTGAGGAGGGAGAGAGAGGCCATCTTTTTTAGATCTGGAGAGAGGGTGATAGTGTGAGAAGCAAGTGGGCAGCCGTTAGCAAGCAAGCGCTGAAGCTCCAACCTATATATCTTTTTTGATACTAGTACTAGAGGTGGAGTAGTGGTAGAGTAGTTTATATTCTCTGCATACAGTACCAGTTAGTCGTGCTTCAAAACTGAATGGCACACCATTAAAAAAATAAAGTCAAGAACTAATGTGGCACCTCGGGCCAACGCGGCCAGATCGCATTTTCCACGAGAAATCACACACCATGTTTCGTTGACATGTGGTCCCGTTCCAACATGTCAGTGAGATGATGGCGAGTCCTTTTGTACAATTTCCGAATGGACATCTATGTAGGCCGGGGCACCTCTTCATGTACTGTGGCAACCGTCCACCGCCTCTCTGCCTTTCCCTCTCGTATTTGGAACTGTTGTCGCACGCTCTTCCTCCCTCCTCCATTTGCCTTCACCCTTCCTTCTGCCATTGTTCGATCGTCCTCTCCATGGAGGGAACAGGCTGGAAATGACACCGTTATTCTTTCCTCGATCTGAAAGATGACGTTGTGGAGGAACTCATTGATCGGTGCGACGTCATCACCTCGGCTAGCATGGCATGTTCGTTAAAGACCATTATCGACTCAACTACTAACATCATTCCCAAGGTTCCAGGAGCGGTTTGATCTCCCCTATCTTCTTCGCTGTGACCCTGCTGACGACTGGCGCACGGACGAAGGAAGCCTCGCCTTGTGCAAGTTGATGCCGCTTGATAATGATACATGTGATGTTAAGATGCCATCGCTTGAGGGTAAGGCTTGGGCAGGCGTAAATGGAGATTGGGTTGTTTATATTGGGTACAACCGCGAGTGGAAACTTGTGAATGTGTACACTCGTCACCGGGTTCCACTTCCAAAAATCTCAGACTGCCCAGAGGTTGAGCACACCGGTATTCTACGTACGTTCAACTACGATCATGGTGAGTGTCGTCTAGAGAAGATAGCAATTTGTCGAGTTCCCAACCACTCTTGGGGTTATAGGAATGCTTGTGTTGTCGCTATCTTCGACAAGCTGGTTGCCGTCCTTCATAATTCGACTCGATGGATATTGCTCAAAAATCAGTTTCTGTACACGGATGTGTACTGTGATGCAATTCAATACGAGGGTCTTCTGTTTGCTGCCACCACTTGTGGCACTGTTTTTGCATGGAATCCTGATGCTTTCGGTACGTTTGTCTTCCATCGTAAATATAATTGTTTCATCCACATGCATGCGGGTTAGCTAGTTTCCCTTTACTAATTAACCTTCTTGTGTTTCCAAGGTCCTGTGAACATTCCACCACCTATACTTGAAAAAAATTATAACCAAGGGGGAGATGACGATGGTGATGATCACGAGCCTGAGGACGAGCAGGACCCATATACTCAGTGGCGCCTTGCAACTTATTCCGATGGATCACCTCTTCTTGTCTGTATACAGGGCACTGCTGATGTTACTAAGGAAGCAGGTGTTGTCTCGCATGGTCGCACTCTCCGAATCTATTCCAACATCCGCTGCAGGGTATTCGGGATGGATACTAGTGTGCTAGCGCGAACACCTTCTCCATGCTTCAGTATTGATAGTCTTGGAGGAAACTCGCTCTTCCTTCGACAAAACTATCCAATGATGGTGAAAGGCGATCCATCTGCTGTTGACACAATGTTAGTACCATTTATAAGAAGCAACTGTATCTATACCTTGGACATTGCTATGGTTCCCTACCGTGGCTATCACAACATGTGTCCTGATATAGGCCGCTTCAGCCTGGATGATCAGTCCTGCATCGGTCTCGAGATTGACAATAGCTGGCCCTTCCCAGAGAATCACTTCTGGTTCAAAGCAAGTGTTTCCAACACCGAGGATTGGTTGAGCTGAAGTTCATTTGTTGCTTGTTATTTGTTGTGTGATGAAAACTTTAGTATTTATAATGTATCCTCGTTGACGTTGTGGGTTGATGACCTGTTGTATGTAATGCTAAATGATATGCCCGTGATAAACTTACTAATTTATGAATGGCTTTCGAGTCGCTTCTTAGAGTGGGTGCTGCGATGAGGCAAAAATATATTTTCCAAATACATAATTTTACGTGGATTGCAACAGGTTATCGGATGAGTCCAATCAACAATAGTACTACTATTTGTACTAGATTCACATGCTTCGCGCGTCGGGCGGGTGTTTCTACTGTAGCTGTGAATCCCATCATCCTAGGTCCTCGGATGAATCCAATCAACTGTGGAAATTGCATTATGATGTTTGGGTTCAAACTTTCACAACTGCTGCACTATCTCTACGTCTACGTATACGTAATACAACAAGTTTTAAACTTGAGACCAACCATCCACCCTCACAAAGAACACTATTTAACCTAGCACAGACTCCAGGAAATTTGGCCACAGTGTGAGGTGGGCCATATGTTAATGTGTTCGTTGTACATAACCAGCACCTAGAATCCTCGATATATAGTAGGGTGGCATGGGCCAAAACAAGCATTCACGTCCAGGAGTACGGCACACGCCACCAGCACGACTTCCATCTGACACCATATTTCTTGAGTCCATGATACAGCGATCTCTTCAACCTCCTCGTTTCTCTAAAATAGCCATCGCGCGGCGAGCGAGGTGGGGGCTTGCCGATAGTCGGTTTCCTCAACTGTGGTCCCACTTTTAAGGCCAACTCCAACGCACAACCCCCCAAATGGACATCCGTTTTGCCTGGATTCTGTCTGTTTGGGTAGGGAAATGGGGTCTTGTCTGAGCCATTTCTCGGATGCGGTGGCCGTGCGCCCAACGCGCGGACGCATCCCAGCCACGTACATTTTTCTTTGCAAACACATATCTTTTTTTCATCATTGATTTTTGGTACATGGAAATACATCACAAAATTTTGATTAGAAAAGCAAGACCAAAGAAAATAACAACCACAAGAATACATTTTAGAAGATATCCAATTTCCATAACTGCTCCTGTAAGTTGGATTAGTGCCTTCTCGATGCATTCATTGTTGATCTATGGAGGCTCGATCTTGCGTGCTTCTTTCTTCTTCGAGTGTAAAGAAGTAGACGTTGCTTCCTCGCATCTAGTCTCATGTCTAGCCTCTGTTCTATCAACAAGTGCACTAGTCTCATCTCTACCTCTATGCTAGCTAAAAGTGCACGAACATCTACTAAATTGCGCTCTGTCAATATATCGATGTACTCTTCTTCCCAATACCAAAACTTGCATCCATTCTACAGAATAAAATTTGAAGTTAGCACAACTAGTCAAATCCGTGAGCACAACCGAAGCTAAAGTAGCACATACCCCATCAGTTGAGCACTTGATGAATACCCATCCGGGATGTTCCGACGTTGTAGACACATGGTGTAAGACCTTCTTTGGGCAGTCGTCGCACGTAATGACTGGCAACGGTGCGCCGACGAGCTTTTAGGCCAGCACCGAGCCCGGCCAACCGCCATTCATGTATCTGCCGGCGGATCGCCGATGGGGTAGATCCGAGCGGCTAGAGGAGGAGTCAGTACCTGCATGCGGCCTTGCGGCCTTGCCGGGGCCTTCCGGCCCGGTGCTCGGCCAGTCCATGGAACGGCGCGGCCTCCCACAGCCGGGCGAGCTCAAGCCCGACCGGATCCGCTCCAAATCCGGAAGCCGGGTGCGCAAAACAGGTAGCCGTGGTTGGGTAGCTCGGGGGCATCGAGGGAAAGGGGGCTGGGTGAGCGCGGGTCCGAGCTGTACGCGCTGGAGTTGGCTTAAGTGAAGATGCAAGACAGCACGCGTTTCCCTAGCGGTGTGGCTTACCTATGGTTCAAAGCAAGTGTTTCCAACGCCGAGGATTGGTTGAGCTGAAGTTCATTCCATTGCTTGTTATTTGTTGTGTGATGAAAACTTTAGTATTTACTAGAATGTTTTGTTGGAACTAATCTATAATCCAACATGTATCCTCATTGTCATTGTGTAACGCCCACGATGCGGCTATATCTCCCACGTGTCGAGGCACGACTCAGAGGCATAACCGCATTGTGGTTTTGTCGCAAGAAGGGTCATCTTCACACAATCCCATGTAATGAACAAGAATGGGATAACGAGAGTTGGCTTACAGTCGCCACTTCACACAATACATAAATTAATTCATACATCATCCAAAATCCACACATAGACCGACTACGGTCAACTCCAAAAGAAAATAAGATAACCCCAAATGCTAGACCCCCGATCGTCCCAACTGGGCTCCACTACTGATCATCAGGAAAAGAAACATAATAACGCCCACGTTCCTCGTCGAACTCCCACTTGAGCTCGGTTGCGTCATCTGCACTGGCATCGTCGGCACCTGCAACTGTTTTGGTAGAATCTGTGAGTCACGAGGACTCAGCAGTCTCACACCCGCGAGATCAAGACTATTTAAGCTTGTAGGAAAGGATGGTGTAAAGGTGGAGCTGCAGCAGGCACTAAGCATATATGGTGGCTAACATACGCAAATGAGAGCGAGAAGAGAGGCAACGCAACGGTCGCGAAGCTAGAAATGATCAAGAAGTGATCCTGAAACTACTTACGTTCATGCATAACTCAAACCGTGTTCACTTCCCGGACTCCGCCGAGAAGAGACCATCACGGCTACACACACGGTTGATGTATTTTAATTAAGTCAAGTGACAAGTTCTCTACAACCGGACATTAACAAATTCCCATCTGCCTCATAACCGCGGGCACGGCTTTCGAAAGATAATACCCTGTAGGGGTGTCCCAACTTAGCCCATTATAAGCTCTCACGGTCAACGAAGGATAAACCTTCTCCCGGGAAGACCCGACCAGTCTCGGAATCCCGGTTTACAAGACATTTCGACAATGGTAAAACAAGACCAGCAAGACCACCCGCTGTGCCGACAAATCCCGATAGGAGCTGCACATATCTCGTTCTCAGGGCACACCGGATAAGCGAAGCGTACAGGTACCAACGTAACCCAAGTTGCCAAGGGACGGTCCCGCACGGTGCTCTAGTTTGGACCAGCACTCAGAGGAACACTGGCCCGGGGGTTTAAATAAAGATGACCCTCGGGCTCGCGAAAACCCAAGGGAAAAAGGCTTAGGTGGCAAATGGTAAAACCAAGGTTGGCCCTTGCTGGAGGAGTTTTATTCAAGGCGAACTGTCAAGGGGGTCCCATAAATCACCCAACCGCGTAAGGAACGCAAACTCAAGGAACATAATACCGGTATGACGGAAACTAGGGCGGCAAGAGTGGAACAAAACACCAGGCATAAGGCCGAGCCTTCCACCCTTTACGAAATATATTGATGCATTAATTAAATAAGAGATATTGTGATATTCCAAAATATCCATGTTCCAATATGGAACCAACTTCAACTTCACCTGCAACTAGCAACGCTACAAGAAGGGCTAAGCAAAAGCAAAGATAGAAGTCATTTCGAGGGTATGGTCATCTTGCCTGCAAGGTTCTCAGAGTTGTCGAAAGCTTGATCCTCGTAAGCGTACTCAAGTATGCCAAGGTGCTCCGGAAGAAAAAGAATGAACAAGGCAGTAACTTGGCAAACCAAGTATGCCACTGGAAAGATGAGATGATTTCGGTCGAAATCGATATAAAGATCACCGGAAACGGATGCACGGTTTGCAAATGGCAAGCAAAACAAGAATGACACGATTCTGCGACTAACAGCATGATGGCACTTAGAATGCAGCAAGTAACTATGATACAGGACTCCAACATAGCAACAAAGAATATGGAAGTAATCTACAAGAGATGCTTGACAAAAGATGAACACTGAGCTATGGCTAGATCACACAGTAACAGGTTCAAACAAGCATGGCCAAAATGCAAAAGATATCAGGTTCACAGACTTGGTGAAATTACTGGACATGGCAGAAACAACATCAGGTAACAATCTTCAGAGCAAGCAAAACACATGCTACAGGAACTTAACATAGCCAAACAAGGCATGGCACCTTACTGACCATGAGTCAAAAAGGATCAGGAGATCTGATGGCAACCATGTAAACATAGCAAGTTTCGTTAACAGATATCAGACTTAGCAGAAAACAGAGCATGTCCTTAACAGAAATTATGAAGGCATGTTGGTGAGCTTGATTCACTCATCACAAAGCAATGCATGACAAAACAATCATACCTACAGCAAGATGGCATGTTTATGATGCTATCCATGGCAAGAGAAAATACATAGCATGAAAGGATCAACTACAACAACCTTGGCAAAATTGAAAATCATGTTAACAATCTGCCAGGAATATTTTATAGCAAAAGTAGAGCAAGTTTGAGTCATGCTAGGGCACTCCATAATTTCAAACAGAGGCATGGATGGATAGAGCACAACTATGTCTATAAAACATCCTTACTGACCATACTCAGAAGAAGCATGGATCTCACTGTAGCCACAAGGATACATAGCAACAAGATAACAGCAGTAACAGACAGTGAAAATCCCAAGTCCCTGAAAACAGAAACATCACGAAGCCTAGTTTGCATGCTTGTGCTAGTCACCACATAGATCACAAAAATATATGGCATACACCTATTTAAAGATGGCATGGCATAGATCAATACACCTGTAGAGCTCATGCCCATAAGATGCACACATCAATTGCAACAGAAATAACAAATCACCAAGTTCTGATAAGTAACAGCAGAAAACATCATATAGCATTCTTGCACCAGTGATTTGGGCATCTAGATGGACTCACATGAGAATGGCACAATGGAACAAAATGATGAGCATCTCGAGGCGAACATTTCGGTATATTACACGCACGAAACGGAGCTATGTGCACAGAGATATGATGTGATGAACAGAGCAATATTATGCAAAAACTTGGGACTTCGAGAATTTCGGGGGGGGGGCGGAAAGTCAACTGTCTCGGATCTGGATCTGGAGCTCGTCGGCGCACGGATGCCGAGGCAGCGGTCGGAGGAGCTCGAGGAAGAGGGAGGAGGCGCCGGACGGGGACGGGGAGGCGGCGGCGGCCGGCGACGGGTGCGGGCGCGCAGGCGTTGATGCGGGCGGAGGCGACGACGGTGGTCGGCGGGCGCGGGCGGGCGCTGGCGGCGGCGGCGGCGGTCGGCGGCGGGGAAGCGGCGACGGGCGGCGGGGCAGCCTCGGGGCTGGCGCGCACGGGCGCGAACAACCCGGGCGGCGGCGAGACGGGCCGCGGGGGCCGGTCGCGGGCCTCACGGGCCGGCGGCGTACGGGCGGCGGGGGCGCCACGTGGCGGCTCGCGGTTGGTGCGGGCTGCGGCGGCGGGTTCGTCCGGCACCGGGCGGACGTGTCCGGCGCGCGGAGGGAGCGTGGCTAGGGTTTGGACCCTGATTTCGGAGGGGGAGGTGTTTATATAGGCATAGGGAGCTAGGAGAGTCCAAATGAGGCACGATTTTCGCCCACACGATCGTGATCGAACGATCGAGAGCATGGAGGGGACTTAGAGGGGTTATTGGACTGTTTGGAGGGGTTTTTTGCTGCAACACCCAAAAGGACTTTGCGATTACCCGGTTAACCGTTGGAGCATCAAACGACCTCCAAATGGAACGAAACTTGACAGGTGGTCTACCGGTGGTATACCAAGGCCACTTGACAAACCTCGGTCCATTCCGATAACGTTTAACACCCGCTCACAAAAAGAGACAAGAGGGGTGCGCCGATGCATGTGGGAGTGCCGGATTGCTAAACGGACAACGGGGAAAATGCTCGGATGCATGAGACGAACACGTATGCAAATGAGATGCACATGATGACATGATATGAGATGCATGACATGAACAAAATGCAAAAACAAAAAACAAAACCCGACCACGAAGGGAATATCATAACACATAGCCGAAAATGGCAAGAGTTGGAGTTACAAATATGGAAAGTTACATCCGGGGTGTTACACATTGTGTGTTGATGACTTGTTGTATGTAATGAATGGTACATTTGCATATGCATGTCATAAACTCAATTTATGAATGGTCTTCGACTCACTTCTTGGAGTGTGAGTACCGTAGTATTATAGCCAGCATCTGGTTATATGAAGTTGCCACATCACATAGAGCCAACCTAATATTGCACTACTGGAATCAGCTAATTTGCCATCTGCCAGCTCTTTGTCGTCTGCTAGCTGACGGCAAAGCAGCTCTTTGCCATCAGCTACGCATAAGCAGACGGCAAAGAAGCTCTTTGCCATCTGCCAGCTCTTTGCCGTCTGCCAGCAGACGGCAAAGAATCTTTGCCGTCCGCTGGCAGACGGCAAAGAGTGTGGTGGCCCCCACCCCCCGCTCATTTGAAAAAATGTTAACGGCCCACCTCTTTGCCGTCCGCTAGCAGACGGCAAAGAGGCAAAAAGGCGGACGGCAAAGGCTGGCGGACGGCAAAGAGGGCACTTGACTAATGGCAAGTACCCCCCCGCCCGTTACTCACTTCGTCCTCGCGCGCCCTTCTCCTCCGACCCCGCCGCCGCCCGCCGCCCCGTCGCCCCCGCCGCCCCGTCGGCCCGCCGCCCCGGCTCCCCGCCGCCCCACCGCCCCGTCGCCCCCCCGCCCCGACCCCCCGCCGCCCCGCGCCCCACGGCCGCCCCGGCCCCCCGCCACCCCGCGCCCCCCGCGGCCTCCTCCACCGCCCCGCCCCAGCCCCCCGCCGCCCGCGCCCCCCCCGCCACCCCGGGCCCCCTCCGCCCCGCCTCCTCCACCGCCCCGCCCCGGCCTCCCCGCCGCCCCGGCCTCCCGCCGCCCGGGCCCCCGCCGCCCCGCCTCCTCCACCGCCCCGCCCTGGCCCCCCGTCGCCGGCCCCTCCCCGACCCGTCGCCGCCCCCCACGGTGAGCCCCTCGATCCCATTTTTTTTGTTTTTTTTTTCTGTTTAGATAAGGTTTTTTAGTTTAAGTTTTTTCAGTTTAGAATTAATTAGTGTAGGTTATTTAGTTTAATTAGTTTAGGTTTAATTAGTTTAAATAGTTTAGTTTTAATTACTTTAGGTTTTTAGTTTAGGTTTAGGTTAAGTAGAAGGGGGAAGAAGAAGAAGAAGAAGAGGAGGAGGAGGAGGAGGAGGAGGAGGAGAAGAAGAAGAAGACCCCGACTCCACCCCGACACCCGACCCCCTAACCCCCTGACCCCGACACGACACCCCGACCCCCCGACCCCCTAACCCCCTGACCCCGACACGACACCCCGAAGCCCCGACCCCGAAACAGCACCCCGACCCCGACACGGCACCCCGACACCGACACGGCACCCCGACACCGACACGACACCCCGACCCCCGACACGACACCCCCGACACCCCGACACCCCGACCTCGAGACCCCGACCCCGACCCCGATCCCGACCCCGACCCCGACACCCCGACCCCGACACCGACACGGCACCCCGACCCCGACCCGGCACCCCGACCCGACACCCCGGCCCCGAGACCCCGACCCCGACACGGCACCCCGAGACCGGCACGACACCCCGACCCCGACACGGCACCCCGAGACCGACACGACACCCCGACCCCCGACACGACACCCCCGACACCCCGACCCCGAGACCCCGACCCCGACACCGACACCCCGACCCCGAGCCTGACCCGACACCCCGACCCCGACACCGACACGGCACCCCGACCCCGAGACCCCGACCCCGACCCCGACCCCGACACCCCGACCCCGAGCCTGACCCGACACCCCGACCCCGACACCGACACGGCACCCCGACCCCGACCCGGCACCCCGACCCGACACCCCGACCCCGACACGGCACCCCGAGACCGACACGACACCCCGACCCCCGACACCTCCCGAAAAGGTGTTCTTTGGCCTTCCAGAAGCCGACGGGGTCATATATTTGTGAATTATTAGTTAGGTCATATATCTTTCGATTTTGTTATGAAAAACATCATATATAATTGTGTTGATCGGGTAGTTTTAAATGTGCAGTTGTTTCATCGCTGCGAGGTTTGGTGTTCGACGACCTCGCCGTGCGTTTGACGAGCTCTGCCCCTTCGTTCGTGGGTGAGCACAAATGACATGTCCTCCTCCCCCATTAATTATTTGATCTATTCCGATGAAACTTGATAGCTAGATATATATGTGTCTTGAATCATCAGTATGCGTAACCAATATGTGTCTCCCATTCGAAAGCGTCATAGTTATAAATATGCATGCATTTGCATATTTATAACCTTGATTCTTTCGAATTGTCCAACGCTATCCATGGACAGCCCGAGTATGTTTAGATTGGGTTCGTTTTCCCATATGCTTTGCTCCGGATCCGACGCATAAATTTCGTCAGTGCCTCCCCTGTTGTTCTCCGGGTACACATCCTCTCTGTTTATTGCAGAGACGTGTATCAGGAGAACAGCGGGGAGGTGCTGCCGAAATTTTGCGTAGGATCCGGGGCATAGCATGGGAAAATGAACCCAATCTAAACATACTCGGGTGGGATTAGGACCTATCATTACCTATTAGAGTGTAGGTTGCATGGACGTAATAAAATTGACAAAGTAGATCAACTGATGAATACATACATGGTGAATTATATATATATATATTTGTTGTGTGTCTAGTAGCTCTGAAAGTCAAGATGAGTGATCGTGCGTGGATGTACACCGGTCACACTGGTCAGAACAAATGGAGCACTGAATGGTTCACAAAAACCAAGGGGTTTGTGCGAGCCGCATTTGCAAATGGCCAGAGGAAAACCTGGTGCCCCTGTTTACGGTGCGGCAATTGGGAAAAGAGGACAGAGGCTGAAATGGGCAAACACCTGCAGAAGAGTGGTTTTACGCCCGATTATACGGTGTGGACATTTCATGGTGAGTCTGCCCAACGTGACCGAGCTGAGGTGGATCGTCGTCGCACAAACGAGCATGGTACCGGGATGGAAAACATGGTGCAAGACTTTGATGATGCTCGGGATTCGGACGAGGAGATGGAGGAATCTGCAAAGGCCTTCAATGAAATGTTGGAGTCTTCAAAACGTCCGCTCCATGAGCACACTTAGCTTTGTCAGTTGGATGCCATCTCACAAGTAATGGCTCTGAAGGCTCAGTTCAACTTGGGCAGAGAATGCTACGATGCAATGATGACAGTATTTGGACGCTTTCTACCCAAAGGCCATGTAATGCCTGCAAACCTGTACCAGTCAGACAAAATCCTCCGTGCACTGAAGATGCCCTATGATAAGATACATGCCTGTGAGAAAGGATGTGTCTTGTTTAGGCTTGACTATGCGGACTTGAACTATTGTCCCATTTGCAAGTCTTCCAGGTATGTTGTGGTAGACAACGGTATGGGTGAGAAGACACAGACCAAAATCCCCGTTAGTGTTCTTCGGTATATGCCAATCGTACCAAGACTTCAACGTCTTTTCATGGTCGAAGGGACGGCCAGACAGATGACATGGCACAAAACGGGCAAAAGAACCGAACTAGATGCAGATGGGAATCTGATGATTGTACACACATCGGATGGTGTTGCGTGGAAAAAGTTTGATGAATTACATGGTGACAAAGCGGCAGATCCGAGGCATCCTCGAGTCGGCATCAGCACGGATGGGTTCAGTGTGTTTGGTATGACGGCAGCCCAATACAGTTGTTGGCTCGTATTTGTCTTTCCACTCAATCTCCCCCCCGGACAGATTATGCAAAGAAAGAACATTTTCCTGACGTTGATAATTCCAAGGCCCAACTATCCGGGGAAAAATATGAATGTGTACATGCAACCGCTTAAGGAAGAATTGCAAGAAGCCTGGGATAATGGGTTCAAGACATACGATGCCTATAGCAAACGGAACTTCATAATGCGTGTCTGGTACATGTACTCGACGCATGACTTGCCGGTGTATGCGCTATTCGTTGGCTGGTGTGTGCATGGAAGGTTCCCGTGCCCCACATGCAAGGGAGCTCTTGAGTTTCGTTGGCTTCAGGCCGGTCGCAAGTTTTCTTGCTTCAACATGCATAGACAGTTCCTGAATCCTCGCCATAAGTTCAGGAAAGACAAGAAGAACTTCATCAGAGGTAGAGTTGTCAAAAACTCTGCACCACATGGATTGACAGGCCAACAGACCCTGGATCAGTTAAACGCTCTCGAGCCAGATCCAGAGCGTCCAGGGTACTTCAAGGGGTATAATTCTAAGCACGCCTGGACTCACAAAACATGCTTATGGGAGCTGCCTTACTTCAAAGACCTCCTTTGCCCACACAACATCGACGCGATGCACACTGAGAAGAATATCGCCGAGGCACTTTTTGGTACATTGTTCGGCATAGATGGGAAGTCAAAGGATAATACTAAGGCTAGAGTCGATCTGGAGGCGCTATGTGATAGGCCGTTACAAAACATGAAAGAACCGAAAGGAAAGCAGAACTGGATGAAGCCAAAGGCATGGTTCAATCTTGGAAGGCCAGCTATGAGGGAAATTATCTTGTGGGTGAAAATGCAGTTGATGTTCCCCGATGGGTATGCAGCGAATCTACAGAGGGGAGCCAGTCTTGATAAATTGAAGATATTTGGTCTCAAGAGTCATGATTGGCACATATGGATTGAGCGGGTAATGCCGGTGATGTTGCGTGGCTTCATCCCTGAGGATGAATGGCTAGTACTGGCAGAACTCAGCTATTTCTTCCATGTTCTTTCTGCGAAAGAACTATCGCCTGGCGTGCTAGAAGAAATGGAAGAGTTGGCGCCGGAGTTGATCTGCAAGTTAGAGAAGATCTTTCCACCGGGCTTCTTTAATCCAATGCAACATTTGATTTTGCATCTCCCGACCGAGGCAAGATTGGGGGGGCCCGTGCAAAATCGTTGGTGCTACCCAACTGAGAGGATGCAGAAGACGCTTCGACAAAAATGTAAAAATAAACGTAGAATTGAAGCATCGATGGCTGAGGCATTCATCACTGAGGAGGCGGCAAACTTCGTGACAGCACACTACGAAGCCAAAAATCGTCATTTGCATAATCCGAAGCCTCGGTACAATGCTGACGATCCTAAAAAGGGTGGATCCAACCTCAGCCTATTCAAAGGGAATCTCGCACCAGCCAGTGTTTCAAATCCAGTATCTTTGGATAACGAACAATGGCGGACCATTTGGTTGTATATCTTCAACAACCTGATAGAAGTGTGGCCGTACATCGAGTAAGTTCTCGGTACATAGTTTCGCAACTTCTATTTCCTTTGAACTGCTCTTATTCCTGGATATTTCATACAGTCGATACGTCGCCTTATTCTCGTATGGAGCGGTGATCCAGAAGGATTCTGTCGAAGAGTATGAGCTTCTCGCAAAGCAAGGAGGCGGCTATCCCGGTTTCATCTCTTCGTTCAAACAAACGGTAATTTCTATTAGACTAGTAGGCTAATTTGTAGGCGGCTATCCCGGTTTCATTCGCTAATTTGTGCGTAATGCAACAATCCTTTCATATTAAACTTGTAGGCTAATTCAGAGTCTATGGACGCCGAATTGAGACAAGTGGCTAATGGTTTTGACTATAAGGTCCGTTCATTTGACAAATACGACATCAACGGGTATCGCTTTCGTACCTATGGCAAAGAGCTATCTATGGCCGACCGAAAGTCTACAAATTGTTGTGTATCTGCTATCGGCGAAGGAGGTACCGAGTATTATGGGAGAGTTGAAGCAATTTATGAACTTCTATTCTATGGTGAAAACCCACCGAATGTCGTAGTCTTCAAATGTTATTGGTTTCAGCCGAAGGAGACTAGAAGGACTCATGAACATATAGGGCTAGTTGAAATCAACCAAAGCACCCATTTAGATGTTCCTGATGTCTATATTACGGCTCAACAGGCGACCCAAGTATTCTATCTACCGTGGGCCTGCCAAACTAATCCAAATCTAAAAGGTTGGGATGTCGTTTATGAAGTGCCGCCACATGCTAGACTATCTCCCCCAAAGGATGAGGATTATGAACCTCACATTAACCCAGACACATATGAAGGAGAATTCTTCCAAGAGACACGTCTTTCCAAAAAGCGTTTCAAGAACCGCTATACTTCACCCCAAAACATTGAAGTAGACAGCGACAGTGAATCCGACATCACCCTAGAGGAGGAACAAGAAGAGCCGGAACAAGAAGAGGTTACTGCTGCGGATGACCTGTCATTGCTTGACCGATTACGTCAAGGTGGCCTTGCACATGTTGATGCCACTGAACCCTATGAGCCCGTCATTGATTATAGTGATGATGATGATTATGCATTTATTGATGATACTGATCGAGATTATTAGTAGTGTCAGGTATTAAATTTTTTAATGTTGTACTTGATGATGATACACTTAAGTGATACACATATTATTATTCATGTCGCTCTTTTTTTTATGTTGTACTAATTTCGTTTACTATTTGTCATGGCAGCTGTTGAAAGATGGTGGGCGCTAGTCGGGAGCGTGCCAAGGCCCCTTCTTCATCGGCGCGTGGTCTGAGGTCTTCGATTCCAGACGTACCTCTCCGCCGAGCGTTGCTGGACAGTATGTCCACACCGCCGGGCCCTTCTTCGAAGACCGCGGTGCCCAGCAAGGGACGAGGTAGGAAGAGAGGAGGTGGGGCACGTGGTCGCGGGAGAGGAGGTAGGGTGACTGCTAGGGCACCTTCCTCGCCGCCACCCCCAGCTGTTTCACCCAAGCACGTGACTGCTAGGGTGGACTCGTCCGAGGAGGAGGCTACACGGACTCCGGTCCACGAGCCTCCGGTCCACGGGTCTTGGGCCCACGAGCCTCGGGTCGACTGGCCTTCGGCCCACGAGAGTTCGGCCCACGAGACCCCAGAGGAGCACACGTCCGGATGGGGTACCTGGCCGGATCAGCCCGAGGAGCCGAGTGGCCATGCTGATGATGGCGGGGAGCCGACTGATCTTGAGGAGGAGGGTGGCACCGTCTACCAGCGTGGTGCTACACGGCTCCTGTCCGTGCCGGCGACCCGCGAGCAGAGGTGGTTGATCTTCCCTGATAGGGAGAGGTACGTAAGTGCATTTAATATTTTTGTACCTTCTGCATTCACGTTTCTTGAAATAACTAATGCGTTGGCCTTGTCATGCCGCAGGGGTTGGGACCACCATCATAGTGTCCGCCGACCCAACTCCATCCTCGGAGTTCTTTGCCGGCAAAACTTCCCGGGGTTTGTCACGTTGCCTGGTGAGGGTCGGCTTCCAGAGCTTGGGTTGAGCTGGGAGCACTATGTGGCTGCCCCGGCCCCGCCGGATGTCATTATCGACGGTGTCGTGTGCGACACGAGGGCAGACATGGTGATCAGGACGTTCTGGGTAATTTCTCCTTTACACATTTCAAAATCTTCAACTAGCTAGTTATTAATTGTACTAATCAATATTGTCTCATTTGATTGCAGACATTCTACAGGTGTGAGGAGGGATACGAGGAGGACAGCGCAAATGTTATCCAGAACGTCTGCAAGCGCCAACTCTAGAACTTACGGCACGAGGCTCGGGTGCAGGCTGTTCGAGACTACTACGCCTTGCGTGGTATCAAGAAGACCAAGCCGGCGTGCCGCGATAAGTTCCTGAGTAAGGAGCAGTACATGAAGGTAATTCTTAAGGCCTTCTACTTAAGTTCCTTCATTTAGTAATTCTTAGCCGTTGCGCTCAAGTTTCTATTTGCTAACTTATAGGCGCCTCCGAGATGGTGTGCGGGTCGGATGGATTGTTGGGAGGTGTTGGTCGATGAGTGGTGCTCTCAAGAATGGCTAGCCCTCCACAACCAGGCCAAGGACAAACGTGCCCAAATGGAAGGTGTGCCACACCATCAAGGCAGCTCCAACTTATATCAGTTCGGGCGCAACTGGGTATGTGGTTTGCTTCATGATTCATGCAATTCATTCATCATGCTAGCTTGAGCCCTTTAATTACTAATTTTCATTGTTTCTCTCTTTCAGGCACGCTACAATAAGGCGGATAATGTGCCAGAGGTGTACGACCTGTATGCCATGGCCCACACTGGCTCTTTCAAGAAAGTCAAGGCTTTCTCTCAGTCTGACCTCGATGATGCAAACAACTTCACCAACATCTCCTCCCACAACAAGCTCGTGAGATATAGAGATGAGGGGAAGGCGAGGAAAGGGGAGGACTTTAACCCGAGCCAGGGTCCCATTGATCCAGAGCTGGTGATGATATCTGGTGGCGGGAGGTCCCATGGCTCCATAGCCATTGGAGATGGACTTATCCGTTGTCCTAGCACTCTCCCGGAGATCAAGGCGCGCCAGTCGAGCTCCGCTCCTGAGATAAGGCCTCGTGAACGGCCAGTGCAACTCGCCATCAAGGTTAGTGATACGTACTCAGTTATCTTTCTCCATTACATTGTGTGCGCTTCCATCAATGATTATAAATGGTCATGTGAGTGGTGTTGCAGGCTGCTATACAGACTGAGAGAGATAGAACGGAGAAACTTCTGGCGGAGGCGGCGGAGAGGCAGCGGGAGATGGAGGAGAGGACGAGAAAGATGATGGAGGAGGAGAGGGCACGGAATGACATGCAGGCAAGGGCCATGTACGAGCTCCTTGTGGTAAGTTTCTTCTGCAGATTACTTGCTAGTCTTAACATTTGAGTCTCATTACTAACTAGTATGACTCTGTTCTGAAAACCAAATGTGCAGTCTGTGTGCGAGAAGTCCGGTCAGCCCGCTCTGCCGATGCCAGTGATTGCTCCTGGGAGCACGGTGAGTTTAGTTTGAATGGACATTACTTGGTAGTCTTAACATTTGAGTGTCGTAATGCTAACGAGACATTGGAAATGATCTTTGGTGCAGCTTAACTCCAGAAACGCATCGCACAATCCTTCTCCAGGTAGCGGCACTATCCACCCCGCTCCTACACCTCCCTGATCACATTAAGTTTCTCTAGTGTTTTGCTTAACAAATGCATAAAGACCTAGACTTAGCTTTATTTCCTCCAATATGCTTACCATAATGACCTAGAGTTAGCTTATTTTCCTCCAAAATGACCCATTTTACCTAGGTTAGCTTATAAATGATGCAGTTCATCCAAGTTAGCTAAAAAATGACCCATTTTACCTAGATTAGCTCCTAAATGATCCATTTTACCTATGTTAGCTTTAAAATGGCCCATTTCACCTACGTTAACTCCAAAATGACCCATCTTACCTAGGTTATCTCATAAACGATCCATTTCAACTAATTTAGCTCATAAACGATCCATTTGACCTAAGTGAGCTAAAAAATGATCCATTTCACCTAAATTAGCTCTTAAATGATCCATTTCACCTAAGTTAGCTCAAAAAGATCCATTTCAACTAAATTAGCTCTAAAATGACCCATTTTACGTAGATTAGCTCCTAAATGATCCATTTTACCTACGTTAGCTTTAAAATGACCCATTTCACCTAGGTTAGCTCCAAAATGACCCATTTCACCTAGGTTAGCTCCAAAATGACCCATCTTACCTAGGTTAGCTTATAAATGATCCAGTTTATCCAAGTTAGCTCTAAAATGACCCAATTTACCTGAGTAGCTCCTAGGTTAGCTTATAAATGATCCAGTTTATACTTCTTGTTCTAGTCTTCTTCTTGTTCTAGTCACCTATTTCTAACTTTCTTATTTACCATTTTGCAGATTTCATTCACTTCATGGAAGCTAGCTTGCTATGATGGAGTGCTTGCTTTTCCTTTGATGAAACTTTGCATTGTATCTAGCTTGCTATGATGGAACTTGCTATCTTGATCATACTTTGCATTGTAATATATATATGGATGGAACAATGTGTATGGATGGAACTTGCTTATGTATGAACAATGTGTATGGATGAAACTGATGTGATATGTGATATGTGATATGAAACTTATGTGCTGGATATGTGATATGGAAATATATCTATATATGTCATATATATTTTCTATGCAAATTGTGGGATTTAATAAAAAACAGAAAAAACAGCCAATATGCAGGCTCTTTGCCGTCTGCCACCGACGGCAAAGAGCTCTTTGCCGTCTGCCGCGGACGGCAAAGAAGCCATGTGGCAGCCAACTGTGCTTCCTGGGAGCTGACCCATTTGGTCAGTTTGCCTACAGTGGCAGACGACAAAGACTTTGCCGTCCGTGGCAGACGGCAAAGAACCTGCACTTTGCCATCAGTGGCAGACGGCAAAGAACCTGCCATCTAGTGACGTGTAGATGACATCATAAGGCGGACGGCAAAGACCAGAGAAATTTTGCCGTCTGCGGTGGACGGCAAAGGTCTGCCGTTAGCCACTTAACGGACTGACAGCGCAATTATTGCCGTCCGCCCTCTTTGCCGTCCGCCGCAGACGGCAAAGAGCCTTTGTCGTCCGCCTCCAGGAAGCAGACGGCAAAGCAGCTGTTTACCGTAGCCTTCTTTGCCGGAGCCTTTTGCCGTCCGCGACTGACGGCAAAGGTCTTTGCCGTCCGCCTTTCGAGCCTTTGCCGTCCGCCGTGGCAGACGGCAAAGTAGCTGTTTCCTGTAGTGTTGGAGTATGCTAGCACAATAGTTAGTTCTAGTTAGATCAACTAGAGCTAGGTGTCGTACGGAGGCCGAGAAATATGGTGATAGCATGACTGCGTGATGTGGGCTTGTACGTAGTATGATGTAGGCACAGGGCTTGCCGTGTTTCCTACTCCTCCGGTATAATGTGGAGAAGATTTGGTCGATTTCTTCCTCCTTTTGCTGACACGTGGGACATCCAGCATCCAGGTCGTGTCATGCAACAAAATGGAGTGCTAGTTGAAGCCACGTGATGTGCATCTTGGGTTAAACTGTAAATAGAATCTTACTCTTGAGTAACTCCAAAAGCGGCCACCGAAGATCTTTATTGGATTTGTTTTTCATCACCAGCACGTTGAGGTGAATGATATGCAGGTTCAGTGGGTCCTCTTGCGTTTTCACTGACATGTGGGACCTCATGTGAGCAAACTGACGATGGGCTCTGCGCGTGTGCTGGCTGGCTGAGAAGAGAGAGAGAGAGGAGGGCTGAGCACGGACTCCAGGAAATTTGTTCTACGTAACCAACACCTCGATATAGCAATATAGTGGGGTGGCATGGGCCATCACTAGCATTCACGTCTAGCAGTACGGTACACGCCACCCACACGAGTCCCATCTGACACCAATTTTCTTGGAGTCCGTGCTACAGCCATCTCTTCTCCCTCCTGTTTTCTCAGCCATCGCGCGGTGGGCAGGGTGGCAGTTTGCCGATAGTCGGTTTTCTCAACTGCGGTCCCACTTGTAAATGAAAATGCAACACAACATGCATTCCCCATTGAGCGGCTTGCCGGACCAACCGTGTGGTGGTGCGACCCGAACACAGCAGGCTTTTCCTTTTGAACTTGTAACTTGTGAAATTTGGTTCTGCTCCATGGCGAGACCGATAGATAGAAATAACGATTTTCCCTAGAGTAATGAGAAATTTGGTTCTGGCGCGGTTCATGCATGGAGTACGTACAAAAATTACGAAGTTGATGCGAAATGTAAGATAATTACTAGTAACACCATATACTACTACATGGATTTGATGGAAAGATAAAAATACATACGGATCGATCAACGACATCCTCACGCCCTAGTGCGCCGGGTCACCGACCGACGTGTGAGGAGGAGCGGCGTTGGCAGCGAGCTCAACGTGCTTCTGGACAATGCCGTCCAAGGTTGCCCTATGGTCTAAGAAGGTCAGCGACCTATCGTCCTCCTCTTGCACATAGTAGTCCTTGTGGACGATTTGCGCGTAGACATCGGTGATTATGTCTATGGTGTCTTGCTGCGCCAGGTGCTGCACGGCGAGCTCGACCTCGAGGTGGACATTCTCTGGCGTGACGGCGGCAGTCGCAGGGCCACCAGTGCGTCGAATAGGTTGTCACCATAGAGGCCGTTGAGGGTGGCGGGCATCGTAGAGCCTGGGCACGTGGGCTGGAGGCGTACGTCAAGGTCGTCCACGAGCTTCCTGATGACGGTGAACTTGTCGAGGAAGCCGACGAGGACCTCGTCGAACAAGGAGACGAAGCTGTCGTCCAAGCAGCCTCTCACCCTGGCGGCCTCAAGCATGACCTGGAGACGTTCCTCGGTGCCGGGCCACAGGCCGACGTCGTGGACCATCTGGCACAGCCGGCTGATGCTCGCGCTCATCGCCTCCATGGGTCTAGCTTCTAGTCAACTGATCTTGCGATTGGAGTGATCACTCTTGCCCTTGCTTAGGGTGCGTAGGTGCATAGGATTTCGTAGATTGGACTGGTAGGGAGCCTTTATATGAGAAGTGCAGACTGCATTGCATTCACGTGTGTGTTGGCCATCTACTCCTCGGCCCTCCCTCCGTGGGACTGAGCTCCGGTGCCTTAACTGCACCTGCTTTTGGTTGTATGACAGGTGGGCTAGCCTTCTATTGGGCCCACCTGTCATAGACCCAAAGGCAGGTGCAATAAGTTAATGAAGCTGTGTCCCCCTCCGTCCCGGTGCAGTATAGTCATGTCACCGGACCTCTAGTTGGGGCAAAACGAGAGAACTTTGATGTTTACTGGTTTATTGGTCCCGTTTGCATTTTCCACCAAGTTTTGACCTTTGATTTAACTAATAAAATGTTAATGCGTGTAACCAAAAATGTTGTGCTAAGTAGTCTCAAGTCATTGAATGCATACGCACCTGTAACATCCAAAATTTTCAATTTGGAATGTTATACATAGATCATCATTTGCATATCATGTTTTGTGCATTTTGACAAATCCTCGATAAATCCTAAGCAACTCAAGGACCCTCGGAGAGATTTGGGGATTTTCTTGAATTTTCTTATTTGATTTTCCAACGAGGATTTTGGTTTTTGATTATTTTTCTCTCCGGAAGAATATTTCATTTTAAAATAAACGAGAGGAGAAAATATGACTTCTCCAAAAACATTGAAATACTGGAGGAAAAATGTTAAAAACATTATTTGGAATTTATTGGATTTTATTTGCAATTTTTATTGCATTTAAAATATGCATGTTTTCAAAATATTTATTTTTGATTTACAAAATGTTCACCCTATTCTAGATTTTCTAACTAGACGGGGAAAAATTTATCTCGTATTTTTCTGATTTTTATTTATTTCTCTACGCAATATTTTCCGCGGAACATATTTTAAAAAAAAATATACGCGCTTGCCCGACTGGGCCGAGGCCCAGCCGAAGCCAGGCCGGCCCGCCCGTGCTCTCCTTCTTCCCCACGCCGCCGGAGTCCGCCGGGAGCACGAAGCCGCCGCCGCCTCGGGCTTTGCCCCTTCCCCAAGCCCTCTAGCCCCCCTCCTACCTATATATAGCCCCCCCTCCGTTTTCGCCGCCACCATCGCCGGAGCCGCCGCCGCCCCGCATCTAGCCGCCCGCCGTTCGCCTCGCCCCTCGCCGCCGGGAG